>NW_027638546.1:0-12758 GCF_951216825.1 Electrona antarctica
ATCGAGGTATGAACATGCGCAATATCAGTATCGCAAAAAGGCAACGTGGGGGGGGGGCTGGAGGCTTGGACGGGGGAGGGAGTGGAGTGGAGAAGCGAGGGTTATTGTAGCAGGAAGGAAGGGGGGGGGGGGTGAATGAAGAGAATAGGGGGTGAAAGAATGCCGCCTCTGTATCCTCCACTCACGCACTTCTGTAAACAAGACGGAGAAAGACTGAGTGAGGGAGAGAGGGAGGGAGGGAGGGAGGGAGAGAGGAGGGGAGGTAGGGAGGAAGAGAGGGAGGGAGGGAGGGAGAGAGGGATGTAGGGAGGGAGGGAGAGAGGTAGGGACTAGGGAGGGAGGAAGAGAGGGAGGGAGAGAGGGAGGGAGGGGGAGGTAGGGAGGGAGGAAGGGAGGGAGGGGGAGGTATAGGAGGGAGGGAGGGAGGGAGGGAGGGAGGGATTGGGGGAGGAGGGAGCTTCATTGTGATGTCCAGGGTCAGTGAGAGAGATCGACGCCATTGAGGATTTGTAAAAGAGGCCCCAATTAAATGGCTCGGCCCGGTTGAGCAAGCTTTATGCTTGCTTGAACAGTTGTGTCTGTCTGTGTGTGTGTGTGCGTGTGCGTGTGTGTACGCGTAACAGTTTGTGTGCACGTGCATGAATACGCTTGTGTATTTTGGCATGTAGGGTCTGAGTATAGTGTGTGTTTTTGTGTGTTTGTGTGTGTGTGCGTGCGTGTCTTCCTTGTGTGTGGCGTCGAGGCACTTGAACTGTCGCCATGCAGCTGTAATTAGCGAGCACGGGTCGAAGGTCAGCCACCACTCTGCTGGCCCTGGAAAGGAACCCTCTCAAGGGGAGGAGAGGAGAGGAGAGGAGAGGAGAGGAGAGGAGAGGAGAGGAGAGGAGAGGAGAGGAGAGGAGAGGAGAGGAGAGGAGAGGAGAGGAGTCTGTTGCTCCATAGCCATTAGCTTCTGTATTAGCCACGGCCTTTGCACACTCTTTCCTCGGAAACTACACCATTGTCCGTGGTTTTGAACAGATTGGCGATGTTCGGAGGTCCTTTCTGATTATCGGGTGATCGCGATGTGAACATTGGCGTTTTCTAGAGCAAGTATTGGCCTCACTTTAGCACGCTAGCATTGATGCTGTTACTGTTAGCATCCAAGATGGAATCCCAAACCGGACTTGCGTCATAGTGGATTTGCTTCTCATCACGTGGCACCCAAACGCTATACCCATTTTGTCCACTAGGTGCCACTCAATGTGTTAATCGAATAAGGGCGGCATGTGGCTCAGGAGGTAGAGCAGGTCATCCAATGATCCCTGGGTCAGCAGTTCGAATCCCGGCTCCTCCTGTCCACTCCAATGAGTTGGTCGGTGTGAGCTCACCACCATTGGTGTGTGAATGTGGGAAGTGAGGACGTTGGTGTCGACTGTTCGCTGCTTCACCTCCCAGGGAATGCATGAATAAACCATTGTAAAGCGCTTTGAGCACTTGGAAAAGCGCTATACAAATGCAATTCATTAAAAAAATGCAATTCATTAATCGAGAAGCGATTGGGTTTTTTATTTCAATATACATTTTAGTTCTGAAGTAGTTCTACATTGCAGTATTGATACTTTTACTTAAAGGACCACTTCACCACTTTTCAACCTACCTTCATATAATTGGTCCTCACTAATGTTGATGATAAAATACCACCATTAGGTGTTGCGCAGTTGCGCATTGTGCGTAAACACACCACTTCACACCTACCTATTGACACTAGGCAGCTTTGTAAAGCTGTGTAGTAGGTGTGAAGTGGTGTGTTTACGCACAATGCGCAACTGCGCATCCATGCATATCATACGTAGATTGCCATTCCATGATAGAAAATTAGAAAGACAGATAGCAGCAGCACTCAAGCCTGGGGAGTGGAGAAGAGGAACAGACAGTCAACAGAGACAGAGAGAGAGCACGCGCTAGGGAGGGGAAAAAAAGAAAAGAAAAAAGCATTCTGGTAGCATAGCTTACTTTTTAATTAATAGCGTTTCTGTGATTGGTTCGTTCCTGTACTTGCTCAGTATGAAGAAAGTGGCAAGAGATAGGAGAGATAGCCTTCAGTACCCAGGCTTTTATCTTCGTTCGCATCGGCAGAGTAGAGAGAAAGACGAACGGACTTGTAGACTCGACTACTATAGTGTGCGTGCGTGCGTGCGTGCGTGCGTGCGTGCGTGCGTGCGTGCGTGCGTGCGTGCATGCGTGCGTGCGTGCGTGCGTGCGTGCGTGCGTGCGTGCGTGCGTGCGTGCGTGCGTGCTGCACACGCCCAGTGTGTGGATAGGCCAATCACATAGGAGGAACAATGACAAACTGTAGCCTCGCATAGCCTTGTGTTGGGAAGTACCAAGTGAAAGCAACGGAGGTGTATCATTAGCCAAAGTTTGACTTAATTAAAAAATAGAAAGGCATCAGACCTCCCCTATTTTCCTCCAGGCCCCCCTTTTCCTAAATTTCAACTGGTCCCTTAGATTTTTATTATCGTGAGAACGATGGCTTCCATTATCGCGTTGCAACTTTACAGGAATAGAAAGCCTGCAGTTTCTATTTGCTTGGATTCCCCATCAATGATGATGTCACTGGTGGACAGGTTTCTGAACTGCCCACAGCCCTCCTATATGAGACACAGACCGACCGCCCGCCCAGTAGCCAATTTTAAATCAAGGATTTCGTTTTGTGTTCACCTGTAGGCCAGTGGTTTTCAACCAGTGGTCCTTGAGGGGGTTCCAGGTGGTCCCCATGCAGCTAAATGATGGAGAGTTGGTCACCAAATGGACCCTTATAGATCTTTAACTCTTGAGAGTGTAAAATGAAACCAAATGGACCTGTTTCATTTTATTGTTTGGTTTCATTTTATTGTTAAACATCTGCATTACTTAATTTACAAGAAGTATACATAATTAGAGAAGGTAGTGTAATTACTATTTTGATCAATGTTTGCCAACAGTATGGAATTGTGTGTCAAGTATAACGAAAATCAAAATATTCTTTAGTTTTGGGCCCGAGAGGCTAAATGTCATCAAATGGTGGTCCTTGGATCAATTGCCGAATAATGATGGGCCTTGATATGAAAAAGGAGGTTGAAAACTACTATAGGCTAATACTTATAGGACCCGTATTAGTCAGCGTGGGCTGGAATGGAGAGCAGCCGTTGCTTTGTATCTGTGCCCAGCTGCGTGCGTGCGTGCGTGCGTGCGTGCGTGCGTGCGTGCGTGCGTGTGTGCGTGCGTGTGAGGGCACATGAAGAGAGATACTGTGATGTCTTATACTGTAGCTGGCATATGGTGATCAACACACATGCTGTAAGGATGGCATCTGTCAGTATAGCATGTGCGAAAGAGTGCTGTGTGTGTGTGTGTGTGTGTGTGTGTGTGTGTGTGTGTGTGTGTGTGTGTGTGTGTGTGTGTGTGTGTGTGTGTGTGTGTGTGTGTGTGTGTGTGTGTGTGTGTGTGTGTACTGTACAGTACACATACTGTACGTGCATGTAGACACGTGTTTGCTCCATGTGTTAATTTAAACGTCTGCCTCGGCATCGCCATTTCATTCCCTCCATCTAGAGAGAGCCTCACATCACGCATACTTTGTGTTTGCTTAAATCCGCCCGCGTCCATGTTCTCCGAATGCATCTGAGATCATGAAACCTTTCCGCGTCTGCGTGTGTGCGTGGGCTCCGTGTTATCTTCGCGCGTCTGTGCTCTAAATGGAACGGAGCGCGCCGCTCGCATGCATGGCTTGACTGCGTGCCAACTGGCAACGCGCCCCCATGCCTGGTGGCAGTGGGCCGGTGGTGTTCGCGTGCCCGGGCCCAGCCCTCGCCACCTGTCCTGTTCGTTGGAAGAGTCACCCCGCATGCGGCTCCTGCTGCGAGCTAGGGCCGCCTCCATGTGGCAGGGCGGGCAGAGAGAGGGGGGAGGGGCGGGGGGGCTGGCCTGCCTGGGGGTGGGTGGGCGGGGGGAGGCCACGGGGGGAGCAACTCCAGACCTCACTGGTTGATGGAGAGATGGAGACAGACTGCGGAAATCTGTGGCCTATAGCTGCTTAAATGTACGCACGTCGTTGATCCCTCCGACGACGTCCGTGGTGAGACTGTGAAGAGTCTGCCCTGGCCGGCGTCTTCCATCTGCTTGTCCCTCCGTCCCTCCGTCTGTCTGTCCATCTGCGTCCTGGATTCATGTCTGTGAGACTGTGCAGTCTTTTGTTTTTCATGCACGGCGTGGTGAAGAGGGTCAGTCAGTCAGTCTGTGCGTGCGTGCGTGCGTGCGTGCGTGCGTGCGTGCGTGCGTGCGTGCGTGCGTGCGTGCGTGCGTGCGTGCGTGCGTGCGTGCGTGCGTGCGTGCGTGCGTGCGTGCGTGCGTGCGTGCGTGCGTGCGTGCGTGCGTGCGAGACACTGTGTTTGTGCAGAGATATAGCAAACCACCAGACCTGAGTGCTAAACTTCGTATGCTACTTAAAAGGACAATGTTAGTTTTTTCAACCAATGTTCATGTTTTATAGGTTGTTATTAGAGATTGTAAAAGATGAGTGTTACATTTTTATCAAGTGCTGCTTTCTTTCCTTTTCGTGGTTTTTGCTATTTTTTGACAGGGGGTCGGGAGCATTCGAGCAAGTGGCTAAAACATTTTACGGTGATTTAATTTTTGAGGGGACCTAGCCCCACAGGTTTAATGTTTGTTTTTAAAAACGCCATTGACAATGAAGGGAAAATTTACGTCATATTGTCCCTCATTACGTCATGTTGTCTCTTTATTGTAAATGGAATTTAATGTTTGTGTTGGCACCGTTTGTTTTACATCACCATTACATCACCTAATCAACATGAGTTAGACTTTAATATATTAGCGCCCCTCACTTCACACAGGTTATTATTTAGGCTACTATACTAGATCAGTGCTCATGGGGCATTTACAGCGGTGACGACAACCGTGGGTCCGACCGACTCGACAATTTCCCACAGATTTTTGGAAACCAATATGTGCATCATGGAATATCAAAAAAGCTATTGGGCATCCAATGTCCCACGACTTCCTAGCATGGAGTTATAAAGGATATTCATTTCAGTGGAAGTTGCTCAGTGTTTTGAAGCAACCGGAAGAACGATCTACTTCAGCTTTTTTCCCGATTTGACTTTCGGCTGCTGCACGGGGTTTCCTCGTGCTAAATGCACGGGCCTGCCTGCAGTCCCAACCTTGACCAGTAGGGCCGAGCGCTTCAGCATTGTCCAGCCGCTGCTTGCTTCCAAGGTGATGTGTTTCTAATTTGGTGTAGAAAGCCCTGAGAGTCTTTTTCCTTTAACTCCCAGGGCATTGCCATGGAGCTCTTGTTCTCTTCCCTGCATGTGTTCTGTTCTCCTCTGCCGAGTCGTCGGTGAAAGATAAGTAGCATATACCGTTTCCGTTATCTAACCCCCTGTCTCCTCGTTCTGTCTCATTCTGTCTCCTCATTCTGTCTCTGTGCATTAGAGTATAGAGAGAGAATGTGTTGTATAGCTGTTAAGTGTATAGTAGGAGTAGTAGTGGAGTCTGAGAAGACATGCACCACCTTTTAGTGGAGGGATTGTGGGGAGATGCAACGCTCAATAATGTAACTGCTGCAAAGTGAGTGTGTGTGTGTGTGTGTGTGTGTGTGTGTGTGTGTGTGTGTGTGTGTGTGTGTGTGTGTGTGTGTGTGTGTGTGTGTGTGTGTGTGTGTGTGTGTGTGTGTGCGCGTGCACGTGCACGTGCGCGCTTGCGGGGTCATCTCCCATGCATGTCAGATTTCTACAGTCTCCTGTAATGCCTTGCATTAAACAGTCTCTCATTTCAGGCGTCCCACAAATTGAGACCCTGTCCCACATTGTGACTGGCAGGCAGCAGTGTTCAAATTGAGACCCAGTGTCCCACATTGTGACTGGCAGGCATCAGTGTTCAAATTGAGACCCTGTCCCACATTGTGACTGGCAGGCATCAGTGTTCAAATTGAGACCCTGTCCCACATTGTGACTGGCAGGCATCAGTGTTCAAATTGAGACCCTGTCCCACATTGTGACTGGCAGGCATCAGTGTTCAAATTGAGACCCTGTCCCACATTGTGACTGGCAGGCAGCAGTGTTCAAATTGAGACCCTGTCCCACATTGTGACTGGCAGGCATCAGTGTTCAAATTGAGACCCTGTCCCACATTGTGACTGGCAGGCATCAGTGTTCAAATAGTTGGTCCCCTAATAGTTGTCTTTCTGTTGTAAAGGCTACAGTACCAACTCAGCCATACCACCCATGACCAACATTATCATTTTAAAACAAGATGTGAGACGCCAGAGGGGTTTAATAACAAAACGATAGGCAATATTAGGCCTACATGCTCGAATATGACATCAAGGCATTTAATAGCAATTAATGTAATACGTTTCTAATCCCGACCCGTCCCACACCAGCGACACTTCTGTCCCTCAAATTAACAGTTTGGATCTTTTTTTTTGTTGTTTTAACTGGATTAATGCTCTTTAATCAAATCTCGTAATCTTGTGATTGGCTGGCATATATGGATCAAATAGCTACCACAAGATATCTGGAGGCTGGCGTAATGTGTGTTAAGTACCTCTGGCAGGTGGGTTGGAGGCAGAGCTCTCAGAGTGTTTGCCGCCGGTGTGAATTCCAAAGCTTTTAGTGACCTCTGCCACCAGCTCTGTGAGATACTGTCAAAGGCCGTCCCATAATGCGTTCAGATTGTGTCCATGTGCAGCGCGGTGTTTCCATGACAGCGGGGTGAAGGGTCAGGGGGGGGGGGGGACTGTTAAATAAAGCCTGTTGCTGTCAGAGGTTTATCGATGATTATGGATGGCTTTTAACCACGTGCTCGCCCGCCTTTACAGCCGCTAATCTGACCTTTGAACCCCCGCTAGAGTCCAGGCAGAGACCAGAAGCAATGAGCAAACCCAGCCTTTCTGACCCCTAAAGCCGAGAGGTCGAAGGTCTGAGGTGGTAATGGTGCCAGGAGCTTGTTGGATGTAGTCATGTGGTCGTGGTGATTGTCGATGCAGCACTATGGGATCTGGTGGGGAGCTGAATATTCACCATGACATTTAGCCTAAACTAAAGGATATTTTATTGTCATTGATTGACATTTTGCCCACAATTACATGCTGTATTGATGTTGGTACGTAGGAGAGATATAGGAAAACATTGATCAAAATGACAATTATTTTACATGCTCTAATTGTGTAGACTTCTTGTAAATGAAGTAACCTAATGCAGGTATTTAACAATAATTTTACTCTTGAGAGCGCAAAATTAAACCAAATGGACCCTGATTTAAAGTCATGCTGTGTATCATTCATATGTTATAACGACAGCTCTTAGCTCGATTGTCATTACGGCGTTTGTCTGTACGGATCCGGGACGCTGAAAAATGAAAGTACAATTCCGGTGCATTTCCGGTGCCTGCGTCATTTTGGCCCCCCGAAAAATTGATGCCGGAATGAAAATAACGTTAATTTAGAGTTTAGTGTTTAAATTTGTTAAAAAACACATTAATATTTTTATTATTATGATTATTGTGAAATTGAAAAAAGGTGTTGGACTTTCATCACGTATGACTTTAGTCACATTCAACCTGGCGTATACCTAAACCTTGGGCATGACAAAAATGTTCGTGAAAGATTTAAAACCAAAAAAAGTGGCACGCCTCCCTGAGCTTGTAGATCTGTTATATTATTCTCTTATTCGTCGTACATGAAGTATGTGGGGCTTATGTGCGGTCTCCATTTTAAAGAAAGCTGCACGCATCTTTGCGCAAGATGAGAATGTGTTTGTGGAGTTTTGGTCTTGATCTCTCGCTAGTTAGAATGCGTTTTGCGTCTTCTGGTCTCCTCTGCATGGCTGAATGCTCTCTCTCATTTCCTGCATGGGTGTGCAAATTCTATTCCAGCCTGGCCGCACGCACGTTGCCACACACACGCCACACACGCACGCACGCACGCACTTACGCTGCCACAAACGTGCACAATGAAGCCAAGACACTTAATTCCACACTGCCCAGTATTCGACCGTAAATCTTAAACTGTGAATCTTGTACTGTACACAGGAAAAAATCTGTAGTTTTCATTCATCCACGTGTGTAACTCTGAGAATGTACAAACGTAAGCAAGGGTCCATTTGCTTACGTTTGTTACATTCATTGTACGGTGCTCCATTACAGCACTCACATTCAAGCAAGCGTGTGTGTGTGTGTGTGTGTGTGTGTGTGTGTCCGTGCGCGTGCGTGCGTACGTGCGTGGCTGCGTGCGTGTGCCTGGCGAGGCTGTTGTTGTTGTAATGCGGGTCATCCTTCATGTCTTATCTGGGGCTGCTAATGTATGGGGCCAGCGCACACTGACGCTGGGCCATTCATGGCCTAGACCTTGGCTTTGTGAGAGCCAACATCAATAACACTCCAGCCCCCTCAGCCACCCCCACCCCCACCCCACACACACCTGACCCCGCTAGCGTCCACAACATGACTCCTATCTCTCTCTGTCTCTCTCTCTCTCTCTCTCTCTCTCTCTGTGTGTGTGTGTGTGTGTGTGTGTGTGTGTGTGTGTGTGTGTGTGTGTGTGTGTGTGTGTGTGTGTGTGTGTGTGTGTGTGTGTGTGTGTGTGTGTGCGCATGCATGTGCGTGTGCGTGCGTGCGCGTGTGGATTACTATACTTATGAGCCAAATGTATACCCACAAGTAGGCTATACTAGAATGTGTGCAGACCATTTTCCTGGTGTTCTCAAGAAAAATACATTGTTGTTGTTGTTGTTGGTAAAGAGAAACCAAACAAGGTTAGGTTTAGGGTTGGAGTTATATTTATTTGCGCGCCAGTGTTGTGTGGCAAAACGTAGCCGATCTACAAGCTCACAACAAGACCTTGTAGATCGGCAGTATCACGGTTAGGGTAAAAGAAATAAAAAGCAAAAACACTGTAAAAATGGCATTCATAATCCTAAAATGTTGATGTCCACACAAGTGTAGTCCTGTGTGTGTGTGTGTGTGTGTGTGTGTGTGTGTGTGTGTGTGTGTGTGTGTGTGTGTGTGTGTGTGTGTGTGTGTGTGTGTGTGTGTGTGTGTGTGTGTGTGTGTGTGTGTGTGTGTGTGTGAGTGAAAGAGAGCTGGAGAAGGAGGGCACGCAAGGGCGAGAGTACACAGAGTCCCACCTACTGTACAACACACACACACACACACACACACACACACACACACACACACACACACACACACACACACACACACACACACACACACACACACAGACCTACATTACAGGGTCAGCGGCCAAGGTGACACTGAATCCACTGGGAGGGGGGCGACCTTTGACCCTGACCTGCCCCCCCGCTCCGCCTACATTTACACTGATGAAGAGACAATGAAAGCCTTTCTTCGCAGAGCCTGCACTCACTCTGCTGTTTACTAGGGCTTTAAGCCCACTATCCAACTAGTCCACTCTGCTGTTTACTAGGGCTTTAAGCCCACTATCCAACTAGTCCACTCTGCTGTTTACTAGGGCTTTAAGCCCACTATCCAACTAGTCCACTCTGCTGTTTACTAGGGCTTTAAGCCCACTATCCAACTAGTCCACTCTGCTGTTTACTAGGGCTTTAAGCCCACTATCCAACTAGTCCACTAGTAAATCCACTAGTTGACCTTGTTGGTACTAGTTGACTACTTGATGAGAATTCCCCCCCCCCCCCCCAGCTTATATGTATAGTGTCATTATATATAGATATGTTCTAGTTACGTTCTTAGCTTACGCATGTTTCTTGATAAATGCTGTTTATATATGTGATGTATTCCCATGCTTTTTGTTCTTGCTTAATGTAAGTCGCTCTGGATTAAGAGCGTCTGCTAAATGCCTAAATTGTAAATTGTAGGCATCAAGATCAGCTATAGAATGCTATATTATAGTCACCAATGTACACAATATTATTATTATTATTATTTTTTCTAAATTTGTATCCCTCGATTTTGTAACCCATTTTTCACCCCTGTGTCAATTATCTAATGTGATCCTGGGCTCTCTACACACCCTCCGCCAACCTAGTCCCCATATATGGGGGACATGGGGAGAGCAACGGACTTGAACTCATGCTTTCTTCCTGCCTGAGTGTCCAAGTTGCTCCTTTACACCTGACAGGGGGGAGTTTCCCTGGTTGGACGTAGCGCGTGGAAGGAACACGTTATTCCAACCAGTTCATTATTATTATTTTTAACATAATAGGTAGGCCTAGTTAAACTAGTCAACTAAGGCCTAGTAAAAATCACTAGAAGTGAAAGCCCTACTGTTTACTATATGGCCCATTTTTCGCCATCACCAGTCATTTACTCCTTATCCCTAAACGTCTTTGCCTTTTTCTGAGCGGCGCTAGCCCCTCCTATGCCCAGCTTTGTGGGTCTGCGTGAACACAAACATCGGCTGATGATTGGCTGATCACCCCATAGCGATTGAAGATAAAAAGTGAGGGCAGAAAAGTGAAGACGCCAAAATAAGTGATTGGCTGGAATGACATTTGTGATGATTTGTTTAAAAAATAAATGAAAACGGTAATTGAAAAGAAAAAAACACGCCCCATTAGAAGCACAATATCAGTCACCCAGAAAAAAAGGTGGGTGTTTTAAATGAATCTATCATGGTTAAAATGGAGGTTGATGTATACCCATATTTGTACTGTATATGGGTATGCGCATGCATAAAGTGAATGGCAAAATCGAGTGGCAAAGTGAGTTTAACATTGTTTTTAATGCAATCAGATAGGACTTTTCTGTTTGTACAGTATGTACTGTCAAGGGCAGAAAGTATAGTTTTTTTTGCCACTCAGTAGGAATTCCTGCATAACTTCCGGGTTTGATGATGATGTCACACGCATACCCTCTATAGGAAAGGGGGCGGGGGAGCTATTCAATTAATATCAAATATCTAAATACTGAATAGAGCAACTTAAAAACTGTCTGTCTGTTCACATGAGCCTGAGTAGACCATGAAATGACCGTGTGTGTGTGTGTGTGTGTGTGTGTGTGTGTGTGTGTGTGTGTGTGTGTGTGTGTGTGTGTGTGTGTGTGTGTGTGTGTGTGTGTGTGTGTGTGTGTGTGTGTGTGTGTGTGTGTGTGTGTGTGTAGGTCTGTATGTCTATCTGTCCCAATGTCTGTGAGTATGACCTATTGATCCCTGCAGCTGTTTTGAGCAGTCATGTAATTGGGGGCGCATTGCGGTCACGCACGCACGCACGCACGCACGCACGCACGCACGCACGCACGCACGCACGCACGCACAAACGCACAAAAGCATATAGTTACAAACATTGTGAGCTTGTTACAGGCTATTTTCAGTAGTTTGGGTTCCCGGGGAGAGACATCACGTTTATCTTTTGGGGTCCCGAGCAGAACATCTTGGGAACCCGGCCCTGCTGTGGAGGATAAACAGATACACAGTATGTCAGCCAGAGACACAAACACGTGAGGAGGGAGGGAGGGGAGAGAGAGAGAGAGAGAGAGAGAGAGAGAGAGAGAGAGAGAGAGAGAGAGAGAGAGAGAGAGAGAGAGAGAGAGAGAGAGAGAGAGAGAGAGAGAGAGAGAGAGAGAGAGAGAGAGAGAGAGAGAGAGAGAGAGAGAGAGAGGTATAGGATTATCCAGTGAATATAGTCAGAGTCTGTCGCGTCTGGCCCAGCAGATGGAGAGGACAGGCGAGGACAGACAGAAGGAGAGGACAGGCGAGGACAGACAGAAGGAGAGGACAGGCGAGGACACGTATAGACGGAGGAAGAAAGCAGAAAATGGGCTCCATTAGACGGAGATGAAGGATTTGGGATCCGTGGCCAAAAAAACAAAAAAACATTTCTCTGCTGTGGTGGTGCTCTCATTCTCTTTAATCTGGCAGCAGGAACGTGTGAATGTCAGCGCAAAGCCAAATGTGTGCAAAATCAACATGACGGGCCAGCCTATACACGCCGTATACGGTGACGCGCAAACCCAAGCGAGTGCCCTCGGCAAGCAGCCGATGATGGCCTTGAGCGACAACGAGCGCGCTGTCCGTCCATCCGAGTTGGCGAGCTATGGCAGATTGAATAGGTTAGAAGAGCTTTGAAATGGTGTTTGCAGGCTGGCTATAGCTGTATATCTACAGTTCTACACAATGCAAACGGACATCATTCCACCCATGATTTGGAACGGATTTGCAATGACACACACAGCCCTTTTTTTGCTTTCTTTAAATGGCACCTTCAACTACAGTAGTATCATTTTGTCCTCTCGTGTCACTATAAATGGAAAGCTATAGTGAACTAGTAGTCTCACTCGGGGTCCCAAATTAACACCTGCCAGGACCGCATTAAGTGGTCGTGAAACTGCTACAGGAACCCAGTATAACCAAATGTGGGTAAATATGGTCTTTGGTGACTGAATTATGGCGAACATTCATTATCCGTGCGTCCATTTTCATATAGTGTGCTCGTACCTCAGTCATATAATAACCACACAATTTGCGATCGACGCAAAGCTAAAATATTGACAGTGGCAGTCAGCTGACCAATTGGGCGGGGTATTTAAGCTCACTAGACTGCATGCTTCTTCCTGCCTTCCTTCTGCTTATGGTTCCTGGTTGTTGTTATGTGACGTTTGCTCCCAGCGCCACCACAGCACCACCGGTGGACTCTGTATACAGTTGGGTGCCACCGATATTGTCCCTTATTATTTGACCCATTTAGGCCTGACCTCAAAATTTTAAAAAATCCTTCTAAATCCTCCAGTTTTCT
>NW_027638545.1:0-2500 GCF_951216825.1 Electrona antarctica
TTATTTGGTCTTGTTTCTAAAGTGTAGTTGTTTTATTTGGTCTTGTTTCTAAAGTGTAGTTGTTTATTTGGTCTTGTTTCTAAAGTGTAGTTGTTTATTTGGTCTTGTTTCTAAAGTGTAGTTGTTTATTTGGTCTTGTTTCTAAAGTGTAGTTGTTTATTTGGTCTTGTTTCTAAAGTGTAGTTGTTTATTTGGTCTTGTTTCTAAAGTGTAGTTGTTTATTTGGTCTTGTTTCTAAAGTGTAGTTGTTTATTTGGTCTTGTTTCTAAAGTGTAGTTGTTTATTTGGTCTTGTTTCTAAAGTGTAGTTGTTTATTTGGTCTTGTTTCTAAAGTGTAGTTGTTTATTTGGTCTTGTTTCTAAAGTGTAGTTGTTTATTTGGTCTTGTTTCTAAAGTGTAGTTGTTTATTTGGTCTTGTTTCTAAAGTGTAGTTGTTTATTTGGTCTTGTTTCTAAAGTGTAGTTGTTTATTTGGTCTTGTTTCTAAAGTGTAGTTGTTTATTTGGTCTTGTTTCTAAAGTGTAGTTGTTTATTTGGTCTTGTTTCTAAAGTGTAGTTGTTTATTTGGTCTTGTTTCTAAAGTGTAGTTGTTTATTTGGTCTTGTTTCTAAAGTGTAGTTGTTTATTTGGTCTTGTTTCTAAAGTGTAGTTGTTTATTTGGTCTTGTTTCTAAAGTGTAGTTGTTTATTTGGTCTTGTTTCTAAAGTGTAGTTGTTTATTTGGTCTTGTTTCTAAAGTGTAGTTGTTTATTTGGTCTTGTTTCTAAAGTGTAGTTGTTTATTTGGTCTTGTTTCTAAAGTGTAGTTGTTTATTTGGTCTTGTTTCTAAAGTGTAGTTGTTTATTTGGTCTTGTTTCTAAAGTGTAGTTGTTTATTTGGTCTTGTTTCTAAAGTGTAGTTGTTTATTTGGTCTTGTTTCTAAAGTGTAGTTGTTTATTTGGTCTTGTTTCTAAAGTGTAGTTGTTTATTTGGTCTTGTTTCTAAAGTGTAGTTGTTTATTTGGTCTTGTTTCTAAAGTGTAGTTGTTTATTTGGTCTTGTTTCTAAAGTGTAGTTGTTTATTTGGTCTTGTTTCTAAAGTGTAGTTGTTTATTTGGTCTTGTTTCTAAAGTGTAGTTGTTTATTTGGTCTTGTTTCTAAAGTGTAGTTGTTTATTTGGTCTTGTTTCTAAAGTGTAGTTGTTTATTTGGTCTTGTTTCTAAAGTGTAGTTGTTTATTTGGTCTTGTTTCTAAAGTGTAGTTGATTATTTGGTCTTGTTTCTAAAGTGCAGTTGTTTATTTGGTCTTGTTTCTAAAGTGCAGTTGTTTATTTGGTCTTGTTTCTAAAGTGTAGTTGTTTATTTGGTCTTGTTTCTAAAGTGTAGTTGTTTATTTGGTCTTGTTTCTAAAGTGTAGTTGTTTATTTGGTCTTGTTTCTAAAGTGCAGTTGTTTATTTGGTCTTGTTTCTAAAGTGTAGTTGTTTATTTGGTCTTGTTTCTAAAGTGTAGTTGTTTATTTGGTCTTGTTTCTAAAGTGTAGTTGTTTTTTTGGTCTTGTTTCTAAAGTGTAGTTGTTTATTTGGTCTTGTTTCTAAAGTGTAGTTGTTTTTTTGGTCTTGTTTCTAAAGTGTAGTTGTTTATTTGGTCTTGTTTCTAAAGTGTAGTTGTTTATTTGGTCTTGTTTCTAAAGTGTAGTTGTTTATTTGGTCTTGTTTCAAGTTTTCAAGTTTATTGGTCATTTAAATAAACACACCTTATACAAAGTATTCAGGGTATATATTTTTTTTGTTGACCAAAAGGGATTGTTTGGCAGAAGCCTCAGCTTATAATGCCAGCCCTTTTAATATTCAACATAACTATAACTGATGAAAAATACCAACAAAAAACAAAAACAAGACAAAAACAAAACAAGCATAACAAAACACAAAACAAGACAAAAACAAAACATACAAACAAAAAAAAAAAAAACGGACAAAGAGAAAATAAATAATAATAATAATAAAAAATAATGATAATAATAATAATAATAATAATAATTATAATAATAATTATAACTATAATTATAATTATAACTATAATAATAATAATAATAATAATAATAATAAACGCAAAGTTTCTAAAGTGTAGTTGTTTATTTGGTCTTGTTTCTAAAGTGTAGTTGTTTATTTGGTCTTGTTTCTAAAGTGTAGTTGTTTATTTGGTCTTGTTTCTAAAGTGTAGTTGTTTATTTGGTCTTGTTTCTAAAGTGTAGTTGATTATTTGGTCTTGTTTCTAAAGTGCAGTTGTTTATTTGGTCTTGTTTCTAAAGTGCAGTTGTTTATTTGGTCTTGTTTCTAAAGTGTAGTTGTTTATTTGGTCTTGTTTCTAAAGTGTAGTTGTTTATTTGGTCTTGTTTCTAAAGTGTAGTTGTTTATTTGGTCTTGTTTCTAAAGTGCAGTTGTTTATTTGGTCTTGTTTCTAAAGTGTAGTTGTTTATTTGGTCTTGTTTCTAAAGTGTAGTTGTTTATTTGGTCTTGTTTCTAAA
>NW_027638545.1:7500-20000 GCF_951216825.1 Electrona antarctica
AGAACAGGTCAGATTGTTGTCAGTATCAGAACAGGTCAGTAGATTGTTGTCAGTATAGAATAGGTCAGTAGATTGTTGTCAGTATAGAACAGGTCAGTAGATTGTTGTCAGTATAGAACAGGTCACTAGATTGTTGTCAGTAACAGAACAGGTCAGATTGTTGTCAGTATAGAACAGGTCAGTAGATTGTTGTCAGTAACAGAACAGGTCAGATTGTTGTCAGTATAGAACAGGTCAGTAGATTGTTGTCAGTATAGAACAGGTCAGTAGATTGTTGTCAGTATAGAACAGGTCAGATTGTTGTCAGTATCAGAACAGGTCAGTAGATTGTTGTCAGTAACAGAATAGGTCAGTAGATTGTTGTCAGTATAGAACAGGTCAGTAGATTGTTGTCAGTATAGAACAGGTCAGATTGTTGTCAGTATAGAACAGGTCAGTAGATTGTTGTCAGTATCAGAACAGGTCAGTAGATTGTTGTCAGTATCAGAACAGGTCAGTAGATTGTTGTCGGTATAGAACAGGTCAGATTGTTGTCAGTATCAGAACAGGTCAGTAGATTGTTGTCAGTATAGAACAGGTCAGTAGATTGTTGTCAGTATAGAACAGGTCAGTAGATTGTTGTCAGTATCAGAACAGGTCAGTAGATTGTTGTCAGTATCAGAACAGGTCAGTAGATTGTTGTCAGTATAGAACAGGTCACTAGATTGTTGTCAGTAACAGAACAGGTCAGATTGTTGTCAGTATAGAACAGGTCAGTAGATTGTTGTCAGTATAGAACAGGTCAGTAGATTGTTGTCAGTATAGAACAGGTCAGTAGATTGTTGTCAGTATAGAACAGGTCAGTAGATTGTTGTCAGTATAGAGCAGGTCAGATTGTTGTCAGTATAGAACAGGTCAGATTGTTGTCAGTATAGAACAGGTCAGTAGATTGTTGTCAGTATAGAGCAGGTCAGATTGTTGTCAGTATAGAACAGGTCAGATTGTTGTCAGTATAGAACAGGTCAGTAGATTGTTGTCAGTATAGAACAGGTCAGTAGATTGTTGTCAGTATAGAACAGGTCAGATTGTTGTCAGTATCAGAACAGGTCAGTAGATTGTTGTCAGTAACAGAATAGGTCAGTAGATTGTTGTCAGTATAGAACAGGTCAGTAGATTGTTGTCAGTATAGAACAGGTCAGTAGATTGTTGTCAGTATAGAACAGGTCAGATTGTTGTCAGTATAGAACAGGTCAGATTGTTGTCAGTATAGAACAGGTCAGTAGATTGTTGTCAGTATAGAACAGGTCAGTAGATTGTTGTCAGTATCAGAACAGGTCAGTAGATTGTTGTCGGTATAGAACAGGTCAGATTGTTGTCAGTATCAGAACAGGTCAGTAGATTGTTGTCAGTATAGAACAGGTCAGTAGATTGTTGTCAGTATAGAACAGGTCAGTAGATTGTTGTCAGTATCAGAACAGGTCAGTAGATTGTTGTCAGTATCAGAACAGGTCAGTAGATTGTTGTCAGTATAGAACAGGTCACTAGATTGTTGTCAGTAACAGAACAGGTCAGATTGTTGTCAGTATAGAACAGGTCAGTAGATTGTTGTCAGTATAGAACAGGTCAGTAGATTGTTGTCAGTATCAGAACAGGTCAGTAGATTGTTGTCAGTATAGAACAGGTCAGTAGATTGTTGTCAGTATCAGAACAGGTCAGATTGTTGTCAGTATAGAACAGGTCAGATTGTTGTCAGTATAGAACAGGTCAGTAGATTGTTGTCAGTATCAGAACAGGTCAGATTGTTGTCAGTATAGAACAGGTCAGATTGTTGTCAGTATAGAACAGGTCAGTAGATTGTTGTCAGTATAGAACAGGTCAGTAGATTGTTGTCAGTATAGAACAGGTCAGATTGTTGTCGGTATAGAACAGGTCAGATTGTTGTCAGTATCAGAACAGGTCAGATTGTTGTCAGTATAGAACAGGTCAGATTGTTGTCAGTATAGAACAGGTCAGATTGTTGTCAGTATAGAACAGGTCAGTAGATTGTTGTCAGTATAGAACAGGTCAGATTGTTGTCAGTATAGAACAGGTCAGTAGATTGTTGTCAGTATAGAACAGGTCAGTAGATTGTTGTCAGTATAGAACAGGTCAGATTGTTGTCAGTATAGAACAGGTCAGTAGATTGTTGTCAGTATAGAACAGGTCAGTAGATTGTTGTCAGTATAGAACAGGTCAGTAGATTGTTGTCAGTATAGAACAGGTCAGTAGATTGTTGTCAGTATAGAACAGGTCAGATTGTTGTCAGTATAGAACAGGTCAGTAGATTGTTGTCAGTATAGAACAGGTCAGATTGTTGTCAGTATAGAACAGGTCAGATTGTTGTCAGTATAGAACAGGTCAGATTGTTGTCAGTATAGAGCAGGTCAGTAGATTGTCGTCAGTATAGAACAGGTCAGATTGTTGTCAGTATCAGAACAGGTCAGATTGTTGTCAGTAACATAACAGGTCAGTAGATTGTTGTCAGTATAGAACAGGTCAGATTGTTGTCAGTAACATAACAGGTCAGTAGATTGCTGTCAGTATAGAACAGGTCAGTAGATTGTTGTCAGTATAGAACAGGTCAGATTGTTGTCAGTAACATAACAGGTCAGTAGATTGTTGTCAGTATAAAACAGGTCAGTAGATTGTTGTCAGTATAGAACAGGTCAGTAGATTGTTGTCAGTATAGAACAGGTCAGATTGTTGTCAGTATAGAACAGGTCAGATTGTTGTCAGTATAGAACTGGTCAGATTGTTGTCAGTATAGAACAGGTCAGATTGTTGTCAGTATAGAACAGGTCAGATTGTTGTCAGTATAGAACAGGTCAGATTGTTGTCAGTATAGAACAGGTCAGATTGTTGTCAGTACAGAACAGGTCAGATTGTTGTCAGTATAGAACAGGTCAGATTGTTGTCAGTATAGAACAGGTCAGATTGTTGTCAGTATAGAGCAGGTCAGTAGATTGTTGTCAGTATAGAACAGGTCAGATTGTTGTCAGTATAGAACAGGTCAGATTGTTGTCAGTATAGAGCAGGTCAGTAGATTGTTGTCAGTATAGAACAGGTCAGATTGTTGTCAGTATCAGAACAGGTCAGTAGATTGTTGTCAGTAACAGAACAGGTCAGTAGATTGTTGTCAGTATAGAACAGGTCAGATTGTTGTCAGTATAGAGCAGGTCAGTAGATTGTTGTCAGTATAGAACAGGTCAGATTGTTGTCAGTATCAGAACAGGTCAGTAGATTGTTGTCAGTATAGAACAGGTCAGATTGTTGTCAGTATAGAGCAGGTCAGTAGATTGTTGTCAGTATAGAACAGGTCAGATTGTTGTCAGTAACAGAACAGGTCAGTAGATTGTTGTCAGTATAGAACAGGTCAGATTGTTGTCAGTATAGAACAGGTCAGTAGATTGTTGTCAGTATAGAACAGGTCAGATTGTTGTCAGTATAGAACAGGTCAGTAGATTGTTGTCAGTATAGAACAGGTCAGATTGTTGTCAGTATAGAACAGGTCAGATTGTTGTCAGTATAGAACAGGTCAGATTGTTGTCAGTATAGAACAGGTCAGATTGTTGTCAGTATAGAACAGGTCAGATTGTTGTCAGTATCAGAACAGGTCAGATTGTTGTCAGTATAGAACAGGTCAGATTGTTGTCAGTATAGAACAGGTCAGATTGTTGTCAGTATAGAACAGGTCAGTAGATTGTTGTCAGTATAGAACAGGTCAGATTGTTGTCAGTATAGAACAGGTCAGATTGTTGTCAGTATAGAACAGGTCAGATTGTTGTCAGTATAGAACAGGTCAGATTGTTGTCAGTATAGAACAGGTCAGTAGATTGTTGTCAGTATAGAACAGGTCAGATTGTTGTCAGTATAGAACAGGTCAGTAGATTGTTGTCAGTATAGAACAGGTCAGATTGTTGTCAGTATAGAACAGGTCAGTAGATTGTTGTCAGTATAGAACAGGTCAGTAGATTGTTGTCAGTATAGAACAGGTCAGATTGTTGTCAGTATAGAACAGGTCAGTAGATTGTTGTCAGTATAGAACAGGTCAGTAGATTGTTGTCAGTAACAGAACAGGTCAGATTGTTGTCAGTATAGAACAGGTCAGATTGTTGTCAGTATAGAACAGGTCAGATTGTTGTCAGTATAGAACAGGTCAGATTGTTGTCAGTATAGAACAGGTCAGTAGATTGTTGTCAGTATAGAACAGGTCAGTAGATTGTTGTCAGTATAGAACAGGTCAGTAGATTGTTGTCAGTATAGAACAGGTCAGATTGTTGTCAGTATAGAACAGGTCAGATTGTTGTCAGTATAGAACAGGTCAGATTGTTGTCAGTATAGAACAGGTCAGATTGTTGTCAGTATAGAACAGGTCAGATTGTTGTCAGTATAGAACAGGTCAGTAGATTGTTGTCAGTATAGAACAGGTCAGTAGATTGTTGTCAGTATAGAACAGGTCAGATTGTTGTCAGTATAGAACAGGTCAGATTGTTGTCAGTATAGAACAGGTCAGATTGTTGTCAGTATAGAACAGGTCAGTAGATTGTTGTCAGTATAGAACAGGTCAGTAGATTGTTGTCAGTATAGAACAGGTCAGATTGTTGTCAGTATAGAACAGGTCAGATTGTTGTCAGTATAGAACAGGTCAGATTGTTGTCAGTATAGAACAGGTCAGATTGTTGTCAGTATAGAACAGGTCAGATTGTTGTCAGTATAGAACAGGTCAGTAGATTGTTGTCAGTATAGAACAGGTCAGTAGATTGTTGTCAGTATAGAACAGGTCAGATTGTTGTCAGTATAGAACAGGTCAGATTGTTGTCAGTATAGAACAGGTCAGATTGTTGTCAGTATAGAACAGGTCAGATTGTTGTCAGTATAGAACAGGTCAGATTGTTGTCAGTATAGAACAGGTCAGATTGTTGTCAGTATAGAACAGGTCAGTAGATTGTTGTCAGTATAGAACAGGTCAGTAGATTGTTGTCAGTATAGAACAGGTCAGATTGTTGTCAGTATAGAACAGGTCAGTAGATTGTTGTCAGTATAGAACAGGTCAGATTGTTGTCAGTATCAGAACCGTACATCTTGTGTGTGACATTCTAAAATGACTCGGGCAGAATTTAATTTGAATGTAACGAGCGTTGTGATAGGCTGAATGAGGACAGGATGTAACGAGCGTTGTGATAGGCTGAATGAGGACAGGATGTAACGAGCGTTGTGATAGGCTGAATGAGGACAGGATGTAACGAGCGTTGTGATAGGCTGAATGAGGACAGGATGTAACGAGCGTTGTGATAGGCTGAATGAGGACAGGATGTAACGAGCGTTGTGATAGGCTGAATGAGGACAGGATGTAACGAGCGTTGTGATAGGCTGAATGAGGGCAGGATGTCCTCATTCGTGCGTGCGTTCGTGCGTGCGTTCGTGCGTGCGTGCGTGCGTGCGTGCGTGCGTGCGTGTGTGCGTGCATGTTTGATTGGTGTGACCGTGGAGATAGAAAGGTGACCACAAGGTCAGGTCAGGCTAGGGGGCTTCATGAGGGACATAATTAAGACTCTACGGATTACACACTGTCTCACTCTCTGAGAATACTGTCTCACTCTCTGAGAATACTGTCTCACTCTCTGAGAATACTGTCTCACTCTCTGAGAATACTGTCTCACTCTCTGACTGTCTCACTGTCTGAGAATACTGTCTCACTCTCTGAGAATGCTGTCTCACTCTCTGAGAATACTGTCTCACTCTCTGAGAATACTGTCTCACTCTCTGAGAATACTGTCTCACTCTCTGAGAATACTGTCTCACTCTCTGACTGTCTCAATCTCTGAGAATACTGTCTCACTCTCTGAGAATACTGTCTCACTCTCTGAGAATACTGTCTCACTCTCTGAGAATACTGTCTCACTCTCTGAGAATACTGTCTCACTCTCTGACTGTCTCACTGTCTGAGAATACACACTCTCTGAGAATACTGTCTCACTCTCTGAGAATACTGTCTCACTCTCTGACTGTCTCACTGTCTGAGAATACTGTCTCACTCTCTGAGAATACTGTCTCACTCTCTGAGAATACTGTCTCACTCTCTGACTGTCTCACTGTCTGAGAATACTGTCTCACTCTCTGAGAATACTGTCTCACTCTCTGACTGTCTCACTGTCTATATCTATATCTGTCTATATCTATATATATATATATATATATATATATATATATATATATATATATATATATATATATATATATAGATAGGGGGGGGGTGAGCGAGTGACGTCAGTCAGTCTCTCTCAGACGCTGTGCAACGTTTGAAGTGAAAGGTTGAACATTTGCATACCGTAGTCCTTCATTTGCATACCATACGTCCTTCATTTGCATACCGTAGTCCTTCATTTGCATACCGTAGTCCTTCATTTGCATACCGTAGTCCTTCATTTGCATACCATACGTCCTTCATTTGCATACCGTAGTCCTTCATTTGCATACCGTAGTCCTTCATTTGCATACCATACGTCCTTCATTTGCATACCGTAGTCCTTCATTTGCATACCGTAGTCCTTCATTTGCATACCGTAGTCCTTCATTTGCATACCGTAGTCCTTCATTTGCATACCATACGTCCTTCATTTGCATACCGTAGTCCTTCATTTGCATACCGTAGTCCTTCATTTGCATACCGTAGTCCTTCATTTGCATACCGTAGTCCTTCATTTGCATACCATACGTCCTTCATTTGCATACCGTAGTCCTTCATTTGCATACCATACGTCCTTCATTTGCATACCATACGTCCTTCATTTGCATACCATACGTCCTTCATTTGCATACCATACGTCCTTCATTTGCATACCATACGTCCTTCATTTGCATACCATACGTCCTTCATTTGCATACCGTGTATAAGAGCAACAGTAATGCAGAGTTATCTACAAGCTCACAGATCTAAAAGCTCACAGTCTCTTTAATTGTGTAAACTGGTTGTAAATTAAGTAACACAGATGTTTAACAACAATTTAACTGGAGAGAGAGTAACATGAAACCAAAAGGACCCGTACGGGTCTCAAGAGTTAAAGGTCTAATAAGGGTCCATTTGGTTACCCTCTCTAACGCCTGGCTTTGAGTGAAAGTGAGTTTACCTAACTCTCTCTCTCCCTCTCTCTCTCTCTCTCTGTGTCTGTGTCTCTCTCCCAGTGAGCGGTGTGGCGGGGTTGGAGGTCACGGTGACCCAGGGCAGCGTCCAGGTGGCTCGCGGCCAGGCGGCCATCTTGCCGTGCTCCTTCACCACCAGCGCCGCGCTGACAAACCTCAACGTCATCTGGATGGTCATCCCTCTGAGCAACGCCAACCAGCCCGAACAGGTATGGTTCACACCTGGTACAACCAGCCCGAAAAGGTATGGTTCACACCTGGTACAACCAGCCTGAACAGGTATGGTTCACACCTGGTACAACCAGCCTGAACAGGTATGGTTCACACCTGGTACAACCAGCCTGAACAGGTATGGTTCACACCTGGTACAACCAGCCTGAACAGGTATGGTTCACACCTGGTACAACCAGCCTGAACAGGTCTGCTGTTTAATATAACATCCTATCTGCTGTTTAATATAACATCCTATCTGTTGTTTAATATAACATCCTATCTGTTGTTTAATATAACATCCTATCTGTTGTTTAATATAACATCCTATCTGTTGTTTAATATAACATCCTATCTGTTGTTTAATATAACATCCTATCTGTTGTTTAATATAACATCCTATCTGTTGTTTAATATAACATCCTATCTGCTGTTTAATATAACATCCTATCTGTTGTTTAATATAACATCCTATCTGTTGTTTAATATAACATCCTATCTGTTGTTTAATATAACATCCTATCTGTTGTTTAATATAACATCCTATCTGTTGTTTAATATAACATCCTATCTGTTGTTTAATATAACATCCTATCTGTTGTTTAATATAACATCCTATCTGTTGTTTAATATAACATCCTATCTGCTGTTTAATATAACATCCTATCTGTTGTTTAATATAACATCCTATCTGTTGTTTAATATAACATCCTATCTGTTGTTTAATATAACATCCTATCTGCTGTTTAATATAACATCCTATCTGCTGTTTAATATAACATCCTATCTGTTGTTTAATGAAACATCCTATCTGTTGTTTAACCGTTTCCGTCCATAGGACGTCGCCACACGTCCTAGGGGTCCCAATCGACGCGTACATAGTACGTCCTCAGACGTCCTAGCGCATCCTCAATGATACGGGGCGAGATAAGAATATTCTGATTTTTTTATTTTTTTTATTTGTCAGTTCGCCTTTCGGCTACCGTATGATACACTCTGGGCTGTTGTTAGCTTACCGTTGACTTAGCCGTTAGCCGTTAGCCGGAAAGAATGCCTCGTCTCTCCTAATCCAGGGCGCTCCACGTGGTGTTGAACGGATCGATATACTGGCGCTTCATTTCTGCTCCTCATCCGTCTCTTCATTTCTGCTCCTCATCCGTCTCTTCATTTCTGCTCCTCATCCATCTCTCCTCATCCATCTCTCCTCATCCGTCTCTCCTGCAAAATATGAACGCTTTTTGGATCATATATCGTATAAATTAAAACGATCGCAATATAACGATCGCACCCCCCCCCCCCCCCCTGTCGCACCCCTCTCTATCTTTTGCTAATGATCTAAATATTTTTTCAGCCGTTTTGATAAGAATGACTTCAGTGCTGAGTGTGCTAGTGTGTGTATGTCCATTCTGAGTGTGCTAGTGTGTGTATGTCCATTCTGAGTGTGCTAGTGTGTGTATGTCCATTCTGAGTGTGCTAGTGTGTGTATGTCCATTCTGGAGTATGTCCCTATCACACTAGCTAGCCTGTCCTGTATTAAGCCCAACTCGGCCCCTGGGCCTGATGGCCTGTCCTGTATTAAGCCCAACTCGGCCCCTGGGCCTGATGGCCTGTCCTGTATTAAGCCCAACTCGGCCCCTGGGCCTGATGGCCTGTCCTGTATTAAGCCCAACTCGGCCCCTGGGCCTGATGGCCTGTCCTGTATTAAGCCCAACTCGGCCCCTGGGCCTGATGGCCTGTCCTGTATTAAGCCCAACTCGGCCCCTGGGCCTGATGGCCTTAGAGGTAGAGTGTTGAAAGAAAATGTTCATGAACTTAAAGGTATTGTGTTGATGCTATTCCGGTATTTGCTTGACTCTCTAACAATGCCCAATTTATGGAACATGTCTTGTATTGTGCCTCTCCCCAAGAAGCCTGGAGCCACTGAACTAAAAGACTTCAGGCCCATTGCTCTGAACTAAAAGACTTCAGGCCCATTGCTCTGACTTCCATTTTGGGAAAATGTTTTGTAAGAGTTACAAGCCACAGCTTAGATCATCTCCAATTTGCTTATAAAAGTCAGAGAGGAACTGATGACGCAACTATCAGCCTGTTTAACACCCTGTCAAAGCATCTCCAAGTCCCCTCCCACTTTGCCAGGGTCCTTTTTATTGATTTTACCTCTGCTTTCAACAATAATAATAATAATAATAATAGCTTGAATTTATAGGGCCTTCCATGAACCCAAGGACGCTTTAACAAAATTTGTTAAACATTATAGTTGTTGATTGTTGTTGGTACATTTAATGTACCAACAACAATCAACAACTATATGCCATAAGCCTGAGAGAATAAGTGTATTTTCAAGGCAGCCTTAAAAGAGTCCAGTGTTGGTGCATGGCAAATCTCTATTGGAAGAGAGTTCCACAGGGTGGGGGCTGCCACACTGAACGCTCTGTCCCCGAAGGTTCGCTTGACTGCCTTGGGGACAGAGAGGAGGTCCAAATTTGTGGACCGCAGGTTCCGTGTGACAGGAGGTTTATGGAGGAGGTCTGAGAGGTACTGTGAAGCTACAGGGCTTCATGGAGGAGGTCTGAGAGGTACTGTGGAGCTACAGGGCTTCATGGAGGAGGTCTGAGAGGTACTGTGAAGCTACAGGGCATCATGGAGGAGGTCTGAGAGGTACTGTGGAGCTACAGGGCTTCATGGAGGAGGTCTGAGAGGTACTGTGGAGCTACAGGGCTTCATGGAGGAGGTCTGAGAGGTACTGTGGAGCTACAGGGCTTCATGGAGGAGGTCTGAGAGGTACTGTGAAGCTACAGGGCATCATGGAGGAGGTCTGAGAGGTACTGTGGAGCTACAGGGCTTCATGGAGGAGGTCTGAGAGGTACTGTGAAGCTACAGGGCTTCATGGAGGAGGTCTGAGAGGTACTGTGAAGCTACAGGGCTTCATGGAGGAGGTCTGAGAGGTACTGTGGAGCTACAGGGCTTCATGGAGGAGGTCTGAGAGGTACTGTGGAGCTACAGGGCTTCATGGAGGAGGTCTGAGAGGTACTGTGGAGCTACAGGGCTTCATGGAGGAGGTCTGAGAGGTACTGTGGAGCTACAGGGCTTCATGGAGGAGGTCTGAGAGGTACTGTGGAGCTACAGGGCTTCATGGAGGAGGTCTGAGAGGTACTGTGAAGCTACAGGGCTTCATGGAGGAGGTCTGAGAGGTACTGTGGAGCTACAGGGCTTCATGGAGGAGGTCTGAGAGGTACTGTGGAGCTACAGGGCTTCATGGAGGAGGTCTGAGAGGTACTGTGAAGCTACAGGGCTTCATGGAGGAGGTCTGAGAGGTACTGTGGAGCTACAGGGCTTCATGGAGGAGGTCTGAGAGGTACTGTGGAGCTACAGGGCTTCATGGAGGAGGTCTGAGAGGTACTGTGAAGCTACAGGGCTTCATGGAGGAGGTCTGAGAGGTACTGTGAAGCTACAGGGCTTCATGGAGGAGGTCTGAGAGGTACTGTGAAGCTACAGGGCTTCATGGAGGAGGTCTGAGAGGTACTGTGGAGCTACAGGGCATGCAGACACACACCCTTCTGCAGAGACTCAGTGACATAGGGGGTAATTGGAGGTATTATCCATCTTGTCAGAGACTTCCTCACTGACCGTCCTCAACAGGTCCGTGTTAATGATACTCTGTCCGACATCACTGTGCTTAACACCGGTGCTCAACAGGGGACTATCTTATCCCCCTTACTTTTCTCAAAAACGCAGGTTTCACTGAAAACGAACTATAGGCGCGTTTTATCGCTCCCCCGTTTGCACGGCCATTTAGGATATAGAAAAAAAGGGGGGGCTTTGGCGTTTTTACAGCGGCTGGTTTGGAGTTGCAGCCGTCCGTAGGTGCTCTTTGAGAGCGGTTTTGAAGGAGTCTAGGGATTCACATGTCTTAACGGCTGTTGGTAGGGCGTTCTACATTGCAGTGGCATAGGGAGCGAAATTATTTTTTTAAATTTATTTTATGTTTTTTTTGTGGCTTTCGCCTTTATTTTATATTTTTTATAGAGGGACAGACAGTAGGCTGACACGAAATGGGGCCCAGGCCAAGGTGCCTGGACCACTGAGCCATGGCCCAGGCCAAGGTGCCTGGACCGCTGAGCCACGGCCCAGGCCAAGGTGCCTGGACCGCTGAGCCACGGCCCAGGCCAAGGTGCCTGGACCGCTGAGCCATGGCCCAGGCCAAGGTGCCTGGACCGCTGAGCCACGGCCCAGGCCAAGGTGCCTGGACCGCTGATCCACGGCCCAGGCCAAGGTGCCTGGACCGCTGATCCACGGCCCAGGCCAAGGGAGCGAAATGATTTTAACCCCTTGTTGGAGCCGAATCTGGGTTGAACGAACGTGGTTTGTCGTGAGTGTGTGTGTGTGTGTGTGTGTCAGGCGCGCCTGAGCCATTGAGCAAACAGAGCAGCTGCTCCAGCAGATTAAAATGAACCGTCGCACTGCGCCCCCACAAATATCCCCCCGGCCGCTGCCGCCACGCTCGAAGCGCACGGTGCGCTGCGCGCAGACAGCCTGTTGGACAGCGAGAGAGAGAGAGAGAGGTCGTCGGTCCATGCGTGACTAATTATTTGAAATAAAACCTTTTTTGTCCACACACAGTCCTACATGACATGAGTCATGACAGCATACCTTTTCACTTCACTCTTGTGACGAGTCGTTTTGTTTGTGAGCGGGAGCGGTTGTGCACTCAACTAGCCTGGCTACATGTGTTCAACTTGTTTTGGTTTCGTTTCCATTGTGTGTATAATTCGACTGCGTTGCGCAGTGGCGCGGCCGATCTACAAGCTCACAACGCGTCGCGCTGCAACGCATTGTGAGCTTGTAGATCTGCGACGGAACGGGCTGCGATGCGATTAATGTTTCTTAAAAAAAAGAAAAAAGCAGCCCTGACACACACACACACACAGTCTCACACACACACACAGACATGAATGTGCAGTAGCCTACCAATGCAGTAGCCTACCAATGCAGTAGCCTACCAATGCAGTAGCCTACCAATGCAGTAGCCTACCCCTGCAGTAGCCTACCAATGCAGTAGCCTACCCCTGCAGTAGCCTACCAATGCAGTAGCCTACCCCTGCAGTAGCCTACCAATGCAGTAGCCTACCAAT
>NW_027638545.1:22500-28769 GCF_951216825.1 Electrona antarctica
CAGTGGACAGACAGTATGTGTCTCTGATGTCTTGGTACAGTGGACAGACAGTTAGGAAGTGTAGCTCAGTCTCTACCTGGTTTTGTGTGCAGTGGGTGCACAGTCTGTCTTCTCTTGGGAGCCAGGTCTGCCTATGGCGGCCTTTCTCAATCGCAAGTTACAATTTACAATTTAGCAGACGCTCTTAATCCAGAGCGACTTACATTAAGCAAGAACAAAAAGCATGGGAATACAACTCATATATAAAAAGCATTTATCAAGAAACATGCGTAAGCTAAGAACGTAACTAGAACATATCTATATAATGACACTATAATCACATGCTATAAGTCTGTTTCAAATGCTATCTAAGTCTAAAAAGTGCTGTCTAAGAGGGTAGGGTAAGTGCTATGGGCCATGGTGGAGTCTGAAAAGGTGGGTTTTCAAACTACGGCGGAAGATCGGGAGTGATGGTGCAGTTCTGATTGCAACGGGAAGTGCATTCCACAGTTTTGGGGCGTGTGGAGAGTTGTCCCGGCGTTTTTAGTGAGGGTACTTCCAGCTTCCCTGCGTTGGCTGATCTGAGTGCGCGGGAGGGTTTGTAGGGTTCAATCATGCTTGCAAGATATGGGGGAGCCATACCTTTGGTTGCTTTGAATGCCAGCATCAGGGTTTTGTATTCTGTGCGGGCAGCGACTGGGAGCCAGTGCAGGGAGCGGAGCAGGGGGGAGACATGTGAGAATTTTGGCTGGTTGAAGACCAAGCGAGCTGCGGCATTTTGGATCAGTTGGAGAGGCTTAAGTGCACATGCCGGTAGGCCAGTGAGGAGGGAGTTACAATAGTCAAGTTTTGACAAGACTGTTGTCTGGATTAGGAGCTGGGATGATTCCTGGGTGAGGAACGGTCTAATTCGTTGTATGTTATAGAGTGTGAACCTACAGGATCGAGTGACAGCTGTGATGTGAGTTTTGAACGAGAGCTGACTGTCCAGGACAACACCAAGGTTCCTGGCTGATGGGACAGATGTTACCAGGGCGTTGTCTACGGAAATAGTTAGCTCCCGCATAGGGCAGGACTTAGCTGGGAAGAACAGAAGCTCAGTCTTGTCTGGGTTCAGCTTGTGAGATGTCAGCCAGGCATGCAGTGATGCGCTCTTCCACCTGAGTGGCAGAGGGGGGGAAGGATAGAAACAGTTGTGTGTCATCGGTGTAGCAGTGATGCGCTCTTCCACCTGAGTGGCAGAGGGGGGGAAGGATAGAAACAGTTGTGTGTCATCGGCGTAGCAGTGATAGGATATATTGTGAGCAGAGATGATAGTGCCAAGGGATTTAGTGTACAGTGTTCACTGAGTCTATATCGAGTTAATGTTTTCCTTAGTTTCTGGTCAGTTCCTGTGCTCCAGTATTCTGCTACTGTGTATTCTCTGTTTAGAGCTAAATAGCATTCCATTTTGCTCTGGTTTTGAGGAGATCTCTTCCAGTGTGTGAGATCGCTTTCTTTTTGTTTTCTTATGATTTGCTGTAGTCCCGTTTGTTTTCTGTCTGGTGGTTGTGCTTGTGTTAGTCCCAGAACTAGCTGGCTGAGGGACATGTGTCCAGTGTTAGTCCCAGAACTAGCTGGCTGAGGGACATGTGTCCAGTGTTAGTCCCAGAACTAGCTGAGGGACATGTGTCCAGTGTTAGTCCCAGAACTAGCTTGCTGAGGGACATGTGTCCAGTGTTAGTCCCAGAACTAGCTGAGGGACATCTGTCCAGTGTTAGTCCCAGAACTAGCTGAGGGACATCTGTCCAGTGTTAGTCCCAGAACTAGCTGAGGGACATCTGTCCAGTGTTAGTCCCAGAACTAGCTGAGGGACATCTGTCCAGTGTTAGTCCCAGAACTAGCTGAGGGACATCTGTCCAGTGTTAGTCCCAGAACTAGCTGACTGAGGGACATGTGTCCAGTGTTAGTCCCAGAACTATCTGACTGAGGGACATCTGTCCAGTGTTAGTCCCAGAACTAGCTGACTGAGGGACATGTGTCCAGTGTTAGTCCCAGAACTAGCTGGCTGAGGGACATGTGTCCAGTGTTAGTCCCAGAACTAGCTGACTGAGGGACATGTGTCCAGTGTTAGTCCCAGAACTAGCTGACTGAGGGACATGTGTCCAGTGTTAGTCCCAGAACTAGCTGACTGAGGGACATGTGTCCAGTGTTAGTCCCAGAACTAGCTGACTGAGGGACATCTGTCCAGTGTTAGTCCCAGAACTAGCTGGCTGAGCGACATGTGTCCAGTGTTAGTCCCAGAACTATCTGACTGAGGGACATGTGTCCAGTGTTAGTCCCAGAACTATCTGACTGAGGGACATGTGTCCAGTGTTAGTCCCAGAACTAGCTGGCTGAGGGACATGTGTCCAGTGTTAGTCCCAGAACTAGCTGGCTGAGGGACATGTGTCCAGTGTTAGTCCCAGAACTAGCTTGCTGAGGGACATGTGTCCAGTGTTAGTCCCAGAACTAGCTGAGGGACATGTGTCCAGTGTTAGTCCCAGAACTAGCTTGCTGAGGGACATGTGTCCAGTGTTAGTCCCAGAACTAGCTGAGGGACATCTGTCCAGTGTTAGTCCCAGAACTAGCTGAGGGACATCTGTCCAGTGTTAGTCCCAGAACTAGCTGAGGGACATCTGTCCAGTGTTAGTCCCAGAACTAGCTGAGGGACATCTGTCCAGTGTTAGTCCCAGAACTAGCTGAGGGACATCTGTCCAGTGTTAGTCCCAGAACTAGCTGACTGAGGGACATGTGTCCAGTGTTAGTCCCAGAACTATCTGACTGAGGGACATCTGTCCAGTGTTAGTCCCAGAACTAGCTGACTGAGGGACATGTGTCCAGTGTTATTCCCAGAACTAGCTGGCTGAGGGACATGTGTCCAGTGTTAGTCCCAGAACTAGCTGACTGAGGGACATGTGTCCAGTGTTAGTCCCAGAACTAGCTGACTGAGGGACATGTGTCCAGTGTTAGTCCCAGAACTAGCTGACTGAGGGACATGTGTCCAGTGTTAGTCCCAGAACTAGCTGACTGAGGGACATCTGTCCAGTGTTAGTCCCAGAACTAGCTGGCTGAGGGACATGTGTCCAGTGTTAGTCCCAGAACTATCTGACTGAGGGACATGTGTCCAGTGTTAGTCCCAGAACTATCTGACTGAGGGACATGTGTCCAGTGTTAGTCCCAGAACTAGCTGGCTGAGGGACATGTGTCAATTGTTAGTCCCAGAACTAGCTGGCTGAGGGACATGTGTCCAGTGTTAGCCCCAGAACTAGCTGGCTGAGGGACATGTGTCCAGTGTTAGTCCCAGAACTAGCTGGCTGAGGGACATGTGTCCAGTGTTAGTCCCAGAACTAGCTGACTGAGGGACATCTGTCCAGTGTTAGTCCCAGAACTAGCTGGCTGAGGGACATGTGTCCATTGTTAGTCCCAGAACTAGCTGGCTGAGGGACATGTGTCCAGTGTTAGTCCCAGAACTAGCTGGCTGAGGGACATGTGTCCAGTGTTAGTCCCAGAACTAGCTGACTGAGGGACATGTGTCCAGTGTTAGTCCCAGAACTAGCTGACTGAGGGACATCTGTCCAGTGTTAGTCCCAGAACTAGCTGGCTGAGGGACATGTGTCCAGTGTTAGTCCCAGAACTATCTGACTGAGGGACATGTTTCCAGTGTTAGTCCCAGAACTATCTGACTGAGGGACATGTGTCCAGTGTTAGTCCCAGAACTAGCTGGCTGAGGGACATGTGTCCAGTGTTAGTCCCAGAACTAGCTGACTGAGGGACATGTGTCCAGTGTTAGTCCCAGAACTAGCTGACTGAGAGACATCTGTCCAGTGTTAGTCCCAGAACTAGCTGGCTGAGGGACATGTGTCCAGTGTTAGTCCCAGAACTATCTGACTGAGGGACATGTGTCCAGTGTTAGTCCCAGAACTATCTGACTGAGGGACATGTGTCCAGTGTTAGTCCCAGAACTAGCTGGCTGAGGGACATCTGTCCAGTGTTAGTCCCAGAACTAGCTGACTGAGGGACATGTGTCCAGTGTTAGTCCCAGAACTAGCTGACTGAGGGACATGTGTCCAGTGTTAGTCCCAGAACTAGCTGGCTGAGGGACATGTGTCCAGTGTTAGTCCCAGAACTAGCTGGCTGAGGGACATGTGTCCAGTGTTAGTCCCAGAACTAGCTGGCTGAGGGACATGTGTCCAGTGTTAGTCCCAGAACTAGCTGGCTGAGGGACATGTGTCCAGTGTTAGTCCCAGAACTAGCTGGCTGAGGGACATGTGTCCAGTGTTAGTCCCAGAACTAGCTGACTGAGGGACATGTGTCCAGTGTTAGTCCCAGAACTAGCTGACTGAGGGACATGTGTCCAGTGTTAGTCCCAGAACTAGCTGGCTGAGGGACATGTGTCCAGTGTTAGTCCCAGAACTAGCTGGCTGAGGGACATGTGTCCAGTGTTAGTCCCAGAACTAGCTGGCTGAGGGACATGTGTCCAGTGTTAGTCCCAGAACTAGCTGACTGAGGGACATGTGTCCAGTGTTAGTCCCAGAACTAGCTGGCTGAGGGGACATGTGTCCAGTGTTAGTCCCAGAACTAGCTGTCTGAGGGACATGTGTCCAGTGTTAGTCCCAGAACTAGCTGACTGAGGGACATCTATCCAGTGTTAGTCCCAGAACTAGCTGGCTGAGGGACATCTGTCCAGTGTTAGTCCCAGAACTAGCTGACTGAGGGACATGTGTCCAGTGTTAGTCCCAGAACTAGCTGACTGAGGGACATGTGTCCAGTGTTAGTCCCAGAACTAGCTGGCTGAGGGACATGTGTCCAGTGTTAGTCCCAGAACTAGCTGACTGAGGGGACATGTGTCCAGTGTTAGTCCCAGAACTAGCTGGCTGAGGGACATGTGTCCAGTGTTAGTCCCAGAACTAGCTGACTGAGGGGACATGTGTCCAGTGTTAGTCCCAAAACTAGCTGGCTGAGGGACATGTGTCCAGTGTTAGTCCCAGAAATAGCTGACTGAGGGGACATGTGTCCAGTGTTAGTCCCAGAACTAGCTGGCTGAGGGACATGTGTCCAGTGTTAGTCCCAGAACTAGCTGGCTGAGGGACATGTGTCCAGTGTTAGTCCCAGAACTAGCTGGCTGAGGGACATGTGTCCAGTGTTAGTCCCAGAACTAGCTGGCTGAGGGACATGTGTCCAGTGTTAGTCCCAGAACTAGCTGGCTGAGGGACATGTGCCCAGTGTTAGTCCCAGAACTAGCTGGCTGAGGGACATGTGTCCAGTGTTAGTCCCAGAACTAGCTGGCTGAGGGACATGTGTCCAGTGTTAGTCCCAGAACTAGCTGGCTGAGGGACATCTGTCCAGTGTTAGTCCCAGAACTAGCTGGCTGAGGGACATGTGTCCAGTGTTAGTCCCAGAACTAGCTGAGGGACATGTGTCCAGTGTTAGTCCCAGAACTAGCTGACTGAGGGACATGTGTCCAGTGTTAGTCCCAGAACTAGCTGACTGAGGGACATGTGTCCAGTGTTAGTCCCAGAACTAGCTGACTGAGGGGACATGTGTCCAGTGTTAGTCCCAGAACTAGCTGGCTGAGGGACATGTGTCCAGTGTTAGTCCCAGAACTAGCTGGCTGAGGGACATGTGTCCAGTGTTAGTCCCAGAACTAGCTGGCTGAGGGACATGTGTCCAGTGTTAGTCCCAGAACTAGCTGGCTGAGGGACATCTGTCCAGTGTTAGTCCCAGAACTAGCTGACTGAGGGACATGTGTCCAGTGTTAGTCCCAGAACTAGCTGACTGAGGGACATGTGTCCAGTGTTAGTCCCAGAACTAGCTGGCTGAGGGTCATCTGTCCAGGGATTCACTGTGTGTAAATGAGGGCCTTTTTGTGGAGCATGTCCGGTTCACTTTCCTTTAGGTGTTTATAGAATTCCAATGCTCTCTTTTGGGTTTTGATAATTAGTGGGTATCGTCCTAATTCTGCTCTGCATGCATTGTTTGGTGTTTTCCGTTGGATGCGGAGAATGGATTTGCAGAATTCTGCATGCAGAGTTTCAATTTGGTGTTTATCCCATTTTTCCGGTTCTTGATCGGCAAGTGGGCCCCAGACTTCACAACCTTAGAGGGAAATGGGTTCTATAACAGAGTCTAGTATCTTTAGCCAGGTTTGTATTGGGATGTTTAACTTAATGTTTCTTTTGATGGCATAGAAAGCTCTTCTCTTCTTGTCCCTCAAGTGCCCTTGAACAAGGCATTGAACCACTACGATGAAATGTGTTCTATGAGCAGGG
>NW_027638544.1:0-15000 GCF_951216825.1 Electrona antarctica
TTTTAAAAAATGAAATATTTTTTTAAAATTTTGGGGACCCCCCAAAATAATTTGGCGACCCCCCGAGGGATCGCGACCCACGGGTTGAGAACCCCTGGTGTAGTGAATCCTGTGTCTAAGTTGGCTCTCTAAATAGTCTGATTTTGAATCTATCGTCAGTAGAGATACAGCCAATTTGTGGGTATCCTTTTCATTGGACACACAATTAGAGGAGAGCTTTTGCATAACAATTTCAACTCATCCACCTCCTTTTGAGTGAAATGGAGGCTGGATTTTAGTTAATTTACTTCCTTCATTAAAGTTCATCCACTCGCTGGTTTGCAGTATTCATGATTATTTGCGTGAAATCTGTATAACTCTTTTCCTGTTGCTGCATAAGTTATTTGTAGTGCATTTTTTGCTGTTCAAGCATTTCACGCACCTGCTGCATAGATACTCCTCATTGGTGTTGATCATGTTGCCTCGGGCCCGAGTCGTCATGGTGCTTCTGCCTGGTGAAGGCTGGTTGGCTGGCTGGCTGGCCTGGTGGCTAGCTGCTTGCTCCTGCCTGGTGGTGGTGGTGGCTAGCTGCTTGCTCCTGCCTGGTGGTGGTGGTGGCTGGCTGCTTGCTCCTGCCAGTGCTTGGTGAAGGCTGGCTGGCCTGGTGGCTAGCTGCTTGCTCCTGCCTGGTGGTGGTGGCTGGCTGGCTAGCCTGGTGGTGGCCTCGTAGCTATACTTGCTGCCTGGTGATGTTTGTTGGGCTGCTACTGCAGCCTAGGCCAGGCTGAAGATCTAGAGCTTGTGCCTCGATCCGGTTTCAGTCACAAATGTAACTTTCAAATGCAAATTTCCCTCTCATATGTTGAAGAAAACACTTCAAGAAACTTTGATTCTGAGAAACTGTCAGATTGTCTGCTTCCTCTCAGTTTGTTTTGGGAAGTCTGGAGCCTTGTTTTAAGGGCCATTGAGATGCTGTGGTACCAAGAGGTGCATGCATAGTCGAAGAAACCTTGTACGAGGGCTCCTGTTAGGGTCTTGAAGGTGTTTTTGTTGACCAGTGAGGAGATCCTATAGGAATCTTGTTCTTTGGTTGACGTTTTTGATTACGTTGGTAGCCAATAGCCATTTTATCACCGGAAAGATTTGCCTCCAGGATGGAGGCAAATCCAAAAATCTGTGTGATAAAATTGTCACCCACTCTGAAGCCATCTGCCTTGCTGAGATTACTATTTGATCCAAAGATTGCAGATTCTACCTAGTTCAGAGCTGAGGGCCTTTTCAACCTGCAGTTTGTTCCTGTCCGAAACCAGCAGTGCCGAGTCATCTCCAAACAGGAACAAGTTGCAGTCACAAGCTGATGTCATGTCGTTTACATATTAGAAACAGTAAAGGCCCTAGTATGCTTCCTTGTGGAACGCCACAGCTCACTGGGACCACCATCTGTCCTCTCCCCTCCAGGTAGGATTGCATCCAGCTCACTGATCGGTGAGCCAATATTCTCCAGCGCTTGCTCTATGCACGCCCACCCCCCCACCTCACAGACCGTCTTTCTCTCTCCATTCTTTTCTCCTTTAAAATGTAAAAGACGACAGATGTCTGTGATTTACGTCTCAACGCTGATCGAGCTTTCCGTAGACAGAACAGCAGTCAGCATTTTCTTTAGCTTGCAACTCTGTCACAGTCACAGATCGAGCCATGGGGATGTCATGATGCTCACAACACCATGCACAACGGTCGTTTTGTGCAGATGTCTTGACACTGTGCGTTCAATTAGCCTGGCCCATGAGCCCATAGACATCTAAATGTAGACGCCATTTCCGGCTCTGGAAATGGATTTCCTTGCGAAGCCCTGCGGAAGCATGAGCGTGCGTCACAAGGGGCCAGTGAGGCTATCCAACGTTGAAGCACTGGGCCCTAGTGGTAAGAGGAGGTAAGACTGCAGGCCGACCCGTGGAAGTATGATTGTGAAACCCTGTGCAGCTGGGCTTTAACATTGAGCGCGTTTGCACTTCCGCATTTTGGGCACCAAATTTTGTTGCCCAAATCGAAAAAAAGGCGGAAGTAGAAGGCTCTTCCGGGTGCTTCAAAACGCCACTGAGCAACTTCCACTGACATGAATAGCGGGGGGGGGGGGGGGGGGGGGGGGGAGCTTCGTCTCTATCCTTCTTTATACTCTATGGTGCGTCATGGTGCATCAAAGAGTGCATGAAAAGATGCGCTGTGATTGGCCAGTAATCAATTGAGTGACAGTGTGACATAACGTGCCTTCCACACGTTTAAATATATAATGTACCTGAAATTATGACAGGCAGTTTCTGCTGTCAAAATATGACCCCCCAGTATTTAACTTAAACACCCAATGCATTCTCAATGGCAAACTTTGGCATGCTACTAGTCCTACATAATTACACCTAGAAACCCCATTCAAACCTATTCAGGTTCATCTTGTGGACATGTTTGCCTGAAAAGGAATCTTTGAAATGTTTCATAGTGTTAGAAATATACTGCTTTCAAATTTGAGAAATGTACAATGGGGCTCAATGGCAGCTCTATATGGAACAAAATCACTTTCACCTAGAAACTCCATTCACACATTTTATAATTCAGCTTACTGTGGAGACACATGCTGGAACTTTTTACTTTGAAATGATTTGTAGTTTCTGAGTTATTTAACTTAAATGCCCAATGCATTCTCAATGGCAATAGCACAAACTTTGGCACGCTACTAGTCCTACATACTTACACCTAGAAACCCCATTCAAACCTATTTAGGTTCATCTTACGGTGGACATGTTTGCCTGAAAAGGAATCTTTGAAATGTTTCATAGTTTTAGAAATATAGTGCTTTCAAATTTGAGAAATTTATAATGGGGCTCAATGGCAGCTCTACGGCACGTCAAAAAAATCCCTTTCACCTAGAAACTCCATTCACACATTTTATAATTCAGCTTACTGTGGAGACACATAGTTTCTGAGTTATTTAACTTAAACGCCCAATGCATTCTCAATGGCAATAGCACAAACTTTGGCATGCTACTAGTCCTACATCAGGGGTGCCCACACATTTATGACGTGAGAATGAGATCTACGTATGGCTCCAACGAACTGCAACGCCCAAGGAGGGCAGGCATATATTTTTTTAATATATATGCATGAGCCTGTATGATTTCTGGTATAGAGGGGCGGGTGCCGGTCGAAAACAGGCGGTAGATCCTATTGGTTCGCGTCTCTGCGCTGTTATTGGCCAGCGAAGTATACAAGGAGGTGGGGCTTCCTATATGTCAGATCTTCCAATGCGTTGTTGACCCCAGGCTTTCATCTTTTAGCCGAATGCGAACGGAAATAAATAATAAAACCTGGCTATACTGTGCATTCAGACTCTTTAGAGCAGTATTTCTCACAACTCCATAGCGTCCCTATTGTGGATATTTTGTAACAGTAACTGTAACAGTTGTTACAGTTCATAAAGTTAACATAACTATAACTAAATGCATTTGCAATTCAATAAAGAGGTTACAAGGTTCCAATATAGCAAAAATATTGGAACTACGACAGTAATATGCACTGTGGCCCTCTGGAGTGAGTGTGGAACTATATTGGCCCTTGCCATCGTCAAAGTTGCCCAGCCCTGGTCTATGGGAATATAAACAGGAAAGCCTGTACTGTATATGACTATCATGTTACTGTCAGGTCACCCTGCCTCTTTCATCCAGCATCTGACATTGCAAGGAAATAAATGCACATACAATCCAGTTTAAAAAAAGATGGCACATTTATTGCAACATAAATGTTATATACATTTTGTGTTTTCTGTTAACTGAGACAGAAAATTCAAATTTGTTGTTGCTGTTTCTTTTTTCTCTTCTTTTTCCCGATGTGCATCGACAATACCTTGAATTTCTTTTGACACGAGAACAAGTCTTTTTTTCAATCAAACAACAACAGACTGAAAAGTAAGATGGAGGAATCTGAAGCTCATATAATGCCTTTTCTTTACGTACTAGACTGAGCAACAGTCCTACTATGTTCTTAAGATGCCGTTTGTAATTTGTCTGATGATGATAATAATGAACAGGTTATGGTAAATAACCGTACATTTTTACTATCTAATATAGTAAAATAAAGTAAGAAACTTTTTTACTCAAAACTTTCGATTTCAAAAATCTAGAAAGAGTAATATTTAGAATTCAAGAAATATTCTTACAGTATTATTGTATAAAAGACTAACTACAGTGAAAAATAAGCCAAATGTTTTTTTTTTAACCTTTTGATTTTTTTTTCATATATTATACAAGGGAAAGCGTCGGGGAATACAGCACATGTCTAGCTTGGCAAACGGAGGAGCAAACAAACAAAGGAACAAAGGAAGTCAACAGGAAATAAAAAAAAGAAACACAAAGGAAGGAAGGAAGGAAAGAGAACAGGAAGTGACATACGTTTATAACCCCCAACCAAAGTCTGCCAACATGAATACTGAAATTAAGTGCGAAGGCCACATGCAGTCAGGGAAAATATCATGACTTCACTTATTCTGTGATGTTTAAAGGATATGAATTGTTTTTGTAAACTCACAGAGTGGCATATCCATTGTATAACCGATTTCCCTTTTTGAAAGAATACTCTATTCTGGATGTGGCAGCCTTATAGTTTAAGGTCTAGATTATTGATGGAAGACAAATATACAAAGAAATCAATTGACTTTAAGACCAAAAGTTAACTTAATAAAGGGAAAACATAAAGCATGCACACTGATAGGGGGTGAAAAAAAATAAAGCCATGACCAATGTCTTGAAACAAAAATAACTGAAATGAATGAATGAATCATTTCTGCGTTTGTTCATAATTGCACTACTGTTCTAAGACACCAACTATTTGGATATTGAATTGAATTCATGTGAATTCAAAGAACTATCTAGTCTGGCTTACTGTGTCGTGTACTTTTCACCGCTTGGATCAAAACACCATTTAACATGTATGCTCAACGTACAGTACAAATAAACATAGTTATGTGTATAGTTTTTCTTTACCTACAGAAGTAACATTCTTTGAAACACATGTACTTGTGCTTGTGTTATTGACAGGAACAAAAAATAATAAAGTTTTATGTTCATCAGGCCAGGAGATACTATGGTCATCGTTTTGAATCTACAACTTCTTCGGTAAAGCAATTTCTGATTTAGCCAGTGGCAGGAAATAACAAAGAGAAAGCTATGTCTGCTGAAGTCCAGAGCATGTGCAGGTACACATTATACAACTTTTACAGTTTAGTCTTACAGTAGGTGTATTTAAAGTAGTGCCCATTACCGTGAATCGTTTATTGTGACAAGATAGAACAGGTTCAATTTTATCGTCAGTCCTATAGGAGTGGCCTCTGACGTCTGACGAGGAGTCAACAGCGCTATCGTGGAACGTATTACTTGCTTGTTCTATTCCGGTTCATTCCGGTCTTGGCGGTCTACCTACCAAAAACCAGGATATAGCTCACGGTGCTCTCGCGACTCATTTACGTTGGTGTCACGGTGAAAAGTCAACCTAATTACAAGTACTGTATACGTTAAGTATTTGCCTAGTTAAGACACCTTTTTGGGGAAGAAAGAGCAGCCAAACACATTTGACATGGCTCTGACCAAAGGTTGTGTCGAGTCGTATAATGTGTACCTGTGGTGGTGATAAACATCACAACAATCTGCAAAAACACATCAAATTGTTTACACGTAATACTATTATGGCAAAGGTACTAAAGGGCAATGAAATCCCCCCTTTTTTCCCCTTTAGTTAAGACACTAAAAATATGCAGGGAATGCTAAGGTTTGTAAATAGTTTGCTCTCTGTATTTTTTACTCACTAAGCACGCACACACACACACGCACACACGCACGCACGCACGCGCACACACACACACACACACACACACACACACACACACACACACACACGCACGCACACACACACACACACACACACACACACACACACACACACACACACACACACACACACACACACACACACACACACACACACACACACACACACACACACACACACACACACACACACACACACTCACACACACACACACACACACACACACACACACACACACACACACACACACACACACACACACACATACATACATACATACACACACACACACACACACACACACACACACACACACACACATACACACACACACACACGTACGTCTAACATTGTCCTTTCAGTTAAACTAGAGTTTGCCATCCTTCTGCCACCTTTGCCACTAAGACTATAGCACTAGAGTAATATCTACAAGCTCACGGGTGTGTTACACCATGACGTGTTGTGAGCTTGTAAAATCATCTATTTCTGTCGCGCGACGTCTTAACACGTTAACCCAAGTCCAACTCGGGCTCTTTGTACTGGAGAGCTCACACAATGGGGAGGGGGGGGGGGGGGGCAGCAGCAGGAAGCGTTCTGTGTTTGGTCCATTCCGTGGCGGTCGGTCAATATGCTACAGAGAAGGAACCAAGCATTCTGTAGGTTAGTTTTGGTTTAGAAGATGCTGCTCGTTGTGGAATGGGATACAATTATAAATTATAAATAATATATAGTCTTTTTTTTCTCGTTTTGAACGGGGCACGTAAGTCTCTCACCAATAAACATTTACAGTGTGGGGTTATAAATATCACTCTTAAACACTGGCCAATAAATACATTTCAATCTCTGTCGTTCCCCATGGCTCGTCGGGGCTAAGTGCTTCTGTTTGATTTATTCTTTCATTTTTTGGGGGGCGACACCTGGCAAACTGTAGATTGACTGAAAAGCTAACATGCTTCTCTTTTGAAAAATCACTTACATTTCCCTTTAGACATACACTTTATAGTTCAATAACATAATAAATAGAAGAAAGAAAAAAAAGAAACAAACAAAAACACAATTGCTGTTACAATGCATTCGTCAATTCAGTTTTAGGCACAAGGCAATTTCCACTTTGGGCTCGGAGGAGATTGCGTCAGTTCTCTGATTGTTTGTTCAGATAGTGATATGTGCTGAAGAAGTTTTTTCTTCTCGTGGGCAGAAATTCGCTGATAGACATTGGCTGTTGTCACAGAGGGGGGGGGGGGGGGGGGGGGGGTTGGGGCTGGGTCTTCAATCGTCTTCAATCGTCTTCAATCGTATAGGATTGGATTGTGTTAGTCTTGGTAGTTTTTCGCTTGAAAAGTGGTCCGTTTCTTCCAATTGGTGTCACAAAACGTGTGTGTCCTGTCCGGTCTGACCACTGGGAGAGGCAAGATCACCATCTCTTTATCTTACAGAAATGATCTGGATCGCATTTGATCTGGAGAGGAGAAGAACAGTATTTACAATCAAGAGATGCAATACAACAAGCCATATTCTGCCTCCTTATTCATCCCTATTGTGATGTCATCATCATCATCATTATCATCATCGGTGAGAATAGCTGATCTACAAGCTCACAGCGGGTCGCATTGTGAGCTTGTAGATCGGCTAGATCGGTAGATCTACAAGCTCGTAGCGTGGCACAGAGTGCCGCACTATGAGCTTGTAGATCTGCTATCTTTGATCTGCTATCTTTGAATATTGAAATGAAAAAGGTTGGAGAACCATTGGTCTATACTGTAGGCAGTAGGGGTGTAACGATTATAGTAACTGCATCGAACAATTGATTTCAATTTCAAGAATCGAATTAATCTAAACAGCAACATTGACTTTGTATCGTATTGTATATCGTTTTGCAATGCAAATAATCGATTGTGTCAATATTAAGTACTTGTTGTATACTTGTTGTATACTACTATGCTATTTTAAGAAGAAAAAAAGAAAAAGAGGCATTTAAATACTATCGCAATAGTGAACCAATATCGTCCATGTATCGTATCGTCAACCATGTATCGTGATACGTATCGTATCGCTGTTAAAATGTATCGTTACACCCCTAGTAGGTAGGTGATGATGTACAGTAATGGTTCCCAAAGTGGGGTCCATTTGGATCCATTTTGTACACTCTCAGAGTTAAATGAACATTGATTTGACAATATAAATGGGGGGGTCCCAGAGATAGAAATGCCATTAAATGGGGGTCCGTAGACTAATGCATGTCAAACCGGGGGTCCCCATGCAGACGATCAGACTCCATGGCAGATAGGACATGAACTCTATGTTCAGTTTTTAAATGTTTTTTTTTTTTTTAATATATATCTGGCTGTGCTTTTTTTATGGATTCCTGTAGTTTTTTAGGACTTATTTATATAGTATTGTCTTGCACTTGATATATTTATTCTTGTATGAGTCTGTGTTGTCTTTTAACTATAGGAGAAACATAATTTTTTTCCCCTGCTGCTGCAGTTGGAAAGAAAAAAAAACAAATAAAGCAATCATGATCTTTGAAACGCGTTGAGTATCACTGCTAGAGCTGTACAAATCTTCTCTTATTGGGGTCCCTGGCATCTCTCTTCAAATGTGTGTCCGTGGGGCTAATTAGTGTAAATTTGGGGGTCCTTGACATGAAAAGGTTTGGGAACCACTGGTGTACAGTGCAGTAGGTGTAACCTACCTACTATGCCACCAAAATGTGGAACGCCCTACCAACAGTCATTAAGACATGCAAATCCCTTGACTCCTTCAAAACTGCTCTCAAAGGCCACCTACGGACGGCTGCAATTCGAAACTGGCCCCCGTAAAATCTGAACCCCCACCACCCACCCCTTTTCCCCCTCACTGTATATGTTTCTTTTCCCTTTTTTTTATTTTATGATGAATTCCTGTTCTCTTTGTTTTGGCTATATAGAAGTGTCTATTTGTACGTCTCTAAATGTTTTGATGATTTGAACAAGGTGGACCCTCTTGTAAACAAGTGTAATGCTTTATTGGGTCGTCCACTCACAGTTAACAGTCTTTGTATTGAGTTGTGCTTGAAATGTACTGTAATTCTGCAAACTGTTAATACATATTTCAATCAATCAATCAATCAATCAATCAGGTTGTACAGTACCTGTGTGCTACTGTACTCAGAGGTGGCCCATGGGATTGGATGCGTCGCTGAGGCCGGGATGGTGGGCCTGTTGAGAGTCCCCCCCCCCAGAGACCCCCGACAGCTTCTCCTCCTCCCTCCTCTTAAGGCAGGCTGCTTTAGGGTTTAAGTTACGCTCTGGAGGTTGAAGAGGTGTACAAAGCAAAACCAAGCCATTAGGTTGAATACTTTTACTTTTAGTACTTTAAGTACATTTTGATACCGATACTTTTGTACTTTTACTCAAGTACATTTTCAATTCCGTACTTTTACTTGTAACGGTATAGTAGTTCTAAATTGCAGTATTGGTACTTTTACTTAAAGTAAAACAATTGAGTACCTTTTCCACCACTGGCTAAAATACTGAACAGTCGAGCTACAACACTGACCTCTGACTTGCTGCTCCAGGCTGAGGATGACGGCCACGGCCTGGTGCAGGATGAGCAGCTTGGTCTGCGGCTTCTCGCTCTTCAGGTGCAGCTGGCACATGCGGCCCAGCTCCTTGAAGGCCTCGTTGATGTCGCGCACGCGCAGGCGCTCGCGCGCGTTGTTGGCCATGCGCCGCTCGCGTTCACGCTCCGCCTTCTGCTCCGGATTCAGGTTGTCGTCGTCCTCGTTGATGCTGCTGCGGAGCGGGAACGGGACGGGATGAACAAACAGAACCCCAGGTCAGTTTGGAGACTTATATATAGGAGATGCCGTTTGTATAGAGACTAATAAAGGGCATTTCAAACCAGTGTTGTTTTCGTCGACTAAAACCCCAAAAACTAAAAATGTTCCTCGACTACCTTTTTCCACTGACAAAAACTGAATGGAAACTAAATGAAAACTAAGACTAAATATATTAACAATTTCATCAACAGACAAAAACTAGACTAAAATGTTAGGAAGGGACTAGTGGACAAGAGATCCAGTATAAGTCATTTTACACTTGGTTACATGCTGAAAATAGCAGATCTACAAGAACACAACGCGTTGATCAAGCACACAAGCTTGTAGATCGGCTATTTTCAGCAAGTGTAAAAACAGTCATTACGACGGCATCAAGGCCAGCTAAAATACATTTTAGTCGACTAAATCACCTGTAGATTTATCAGACTAAAATCTTGATATTTAGTCGACTAAAACTAGACTAACACTAAAACATTCCAGGTGACTAAATTGTGACTAAAAACTAAATTCAAAATTTGCTGCCAAAAACAACACTGTTTCAAACATGAAGCGATATAACACTCCTATAGTTCATTTTCAATGAAGACCTGCGTTTTTTTACAAGGAGAAGTTGCGGTGCGACAACGCAAGAGTATATTTACGTGAGTGCGGTCCTGTTGAATTTGTTGCGCGCATGCTCGTTTTGTCGTGCACACGCCCGCCGCGACTCATCACCAGACCTGGATTCTGTTTAGCTTTTTTTAGTTTTTATGCTTGCGTCGTCGCGCCCCTCTTGAGCAGACCTGTAGCAGACCTGTCGTTGATCCAGGCGACAACGTGTGCGTTCCTCGCTTCCCGTTTGAGAGACGTTTTGGCAGCTGAGAGCAGCTCTACGATGACTCATCGTAGCTGTTGCAACTTCCTGTTCGATATGTTCTGCCGATGTGCACATGTTTGTTGTTCTGCCTTTGGGTGTTGTTTTTTATCCATTGATGTTCTGTTTTTGGTTCACCACTTCGTGGCGCTCTGAGCTTGTACATCTGCTATTATTGAACATTGAAAATTGAAATAGTCCGGCAGTCGAGGTGGACGGGTGGGAAATCTGGTATATAGTCTTTTTTATTGGGCCAAAATATTGTCTATATTCATACATTCATGAATCCACTTGCTGACCGGCTGTCACTATTGGGCAATTTAGTTTATAGGGGTTTCTTGTGACCCTATCATTAACATCCTATGGCAGGCAAAAATTTCAAACTTTCCTTATGCTTTAAGTAGCATGTGACACGTCAAATTAGGGGGTTTTCATGATTCTGAATCCATTCCAAGCATGGATGGATGTTAATGGTAGGGTCACAAGAAACCCCTATACAAATAATTGCCCAACAGTGACAGCCGGTCAGCAAGTGGATTCATGAATGTATGAATATAGACAATATTTTAGGCCAATAAAAAAGAATATATACCAAATTTCCCACTTTAAACAAAAGAAGCCTGTTGGCTTCTGTGAGAACTGCTGATTTGGTGAGAACTGCTGATTTTATTAATTTGCTGTCATTCATTTATATAGAATGGGCCTCAGGTCTTAATGGGTTTAAAGGGATAATATTGGTCATTTTATCGTCTATTCAGATTTATGTGAATAAACACCCCAGACAGTTTTTAAAGTTCTTCGATTCAGTAATTAGATATTTGATATTCATTTTAGCAGCCCCTCCCCCTTCCTATACAAACCCATTGTAGCTTCAAACTCCATTTTAACTTAATTTTGGTGACTGATATTGTCCTTCTAATACGTGAAGGACCCCCCCAAAAACACAATTATCTGTGGTGGACCCCCCCCCCCCCCCCCAGTAACTGGGGTAAAGGCAGTGGTGGAAAGTAACTAAATACATTTACTTAAGTACTGCACTTAAGTACAATTTTGAGGAATTTGAACTTTTTCCAGGGAGAAAAAAAAAAGTCTGGGACTGAGTCCACTTCAATTCGGCATAGAGTATAGTGCAAACGTCGCTCCCTCTCTGCTGATTACTAGTTAGAGAAAATTTGCGAAATGTGTGGCAAATCTGCAAAAAAATGCTTACCACTAGCTTTCTTCACAGATAAATGTTCATAAATGTGTCTACTATAACATATAAATGTGTTCCAACCCAACTCCCTTGGGAAACTTTGTGACAGCTGCTGAAAGTTGGGGTACCATTAACAACTAATATTAGGCAAAATTCCCAAAAGTAGCATGTCATGTGTCAAACTAGGGGGTTTTCATGATGCTGAATCTATTCCAAGCATTATTGTTGCACAAAAACACTCCTTGGGCTAAATTCGGCCATAGCCACACCAAATGTGCTGACCTCATCACATTTGTGATGACGGCTATGGCCATTTTTAGGCGAAGGAGTGTTTTTTGTGCAAAACTAATGCTTGCAATGGATTCAGAATCATGAAAAACCCCATGTTTGACACATCACATGCTACTTAAAGTATAATGAAATTTGGAAGTTTTTGCCTTATATTGGTTCTTAATGGTACCCCAACTTTCAGCAGCTGTCACAAAGTTCCCCAAGGGAGTTGGTTTGGAACAAATGTATATGTTATAGTAGACAACTTTATGAACACATTTATGAAGAAAGCTAGTGGTAAGCATTTTTTTTGCAGATTTGCCACACATTTCGCTAATCTTCCCTTATTATACTGATCGTCTGCACCTTTGTTAAATTGACGCAGACACGTACACAGGTACACACACACACTCCTCTCTCTCTCTCTGTCGCTCTAATTAATTAGTCTCATGTCCTGCAGCTGTGTCTATTTCTCCCGGTGCTGCCTATGCCATAGAAAGCATAGGTGAGTTCCAGTCTAATATATACCTGGTCCGGGTGCCTCCGCGGGGGGTCTTGATGTCCCTCTTGTCCCCGTCAGCGTTGGAGTCCAGGTCGTCAGAGGAGTGGATGTCATCTTTGTCCTGGTTCTCCAGCTTCAGCTCCAGAGCGGCAGCCACCTGTCCAGCCAGGCCCGCAGCCAGACCTGCACACACACACACACACACACACACACACACACACACACACACACACACACACACACACACACACACACACACACACACACACACACACACACACACACACACACACACACACACACACACACACACACACACACACACACACACACACACACACACACACACACACACACACACACACACACACACACACACACTGTTTTAGTAAATACTGCAATGTAATGGGGCACGGTGGCACAGTCGGTAGGGCCTTGGGTACAGCCTTGGGTACCGCCTTGGGTACCGCCTTGGGTATGGGCACTGATGATGCGGAGGAGAGACTAAAGTGTAAATGGTACAGGATTCAAAGTCAAAAACCGTAAAAGTAGAATAAAGTAAGTATATATGGAGATAAGAGGTTTCTGCCCGGCTATTTTCACTACTTCTTCAATATTAATTTCTTTAAATTAACTTCTTCAATAATCTAATTCATGGAATTTCTTCGATTTTTCTTTCAATTCTTCATGACATTACTGGAAATTACTGGTATATTATACAACAGGTCGTTTCGAGGAAGCAATCTGATTGGTTCAAATGGCTTTCTAAGCCGTGCTTCAAACCACGATATTGGAACGGCTAATAAAAACAAAGAAATCAGCCGTGCTTTTCTCCCAGAGCGCAGCAGACTCGCTGGCTATGGCTAGCTAGTTTAATTTGTGGTCGTATAGTGACTACATCTGTTATTGAAAAATCATAATCTTTCCGTGATTCTCTTAGTTTTAAGGGTAACTGTTGTATAATTGCAATATTACAATAGGCCTATTGCTTAATTATCGTCTCTGTCAGGTGGAAACCTCATATGTCCAAAACCTGTATACTTTCACAGGATTCAAATTCCAAAAAGCGTTAAAAGTAGAATAACGTAAAAATATGGAGATTAGAGGTTACAGATTGATTGATTGATTGAAATATTTATTAACAGTTTGCAGAATGGGTACATTTCACATGAAAGCACAACTCAGTACAATGACTGTTACTGTGGACGACACACTGATAGAGCATTACACTTGTTTACATCAGGGTCCACCATGTTCAATTCATCAGAACATTCAGAGACGAACAAATATACACTTCTATATAAAAAACAGGAAATCATGTAAGGAGGTAAAAAGAAACATATACAGTAAGGGGGAAAGGGGGTGGGGGGGGGGGGGGGGGGGGGGGGGGTTCAGATTTTCCGGGGGTCCGTAGGTGCCCATTGAGAGCAGTTTTGAAGGAGTCAAAGGATTTGCATGTCTTAATGACTGTTGGTAGGGCGTTCCACATTTTGGTGGCATAGGAGCGAAATTAATTTAGTCCCTGGTTTGTGCCGAATAGAGAGAGAGAGAGAGAGAGAGAGAGAGAGAGAGAGAGACAGAGACAGAGACAGAGACAGAGACAGAGACAGAGACAGAGACAGACAGACAGACAGACAGACAGACAGACAGACCTCGGAAGGTTTCGAGGTGGCTCAGCTCAGCGCTGGATGTGGAGCCGGCACTGGGCAGCCCTCCATGGCTGCTGTTCAGACTGGCATCGTCGCGATGGTGGGTGGCACCCTGGAGCACGCACGCACACACACACACACACACACACACACACACACACACACACACACACACACACACACACACACACACACACACACACACACACACACACACACACACACACACACACACACACACACACACACACACACACACACACACACACACACACACACACACACACACACACAGCGACAAGGACTGGTCAAGGACAAGGCTGTCATGTGACAATACGTCCGTCCAGAGAGAAGAAGCTTTTAGTTTACCCGTGGCGTCAGCCAGCAGCAGCTACAATGTTTTCCTGACACCATCCATTACAACCCATGAGACCAGATGCTACAGAATGTCTTCTAAATCCTATACCTATATAAACTGTATTTTTTAAATTCCTTAAAATATGTCAATCACAGGTTCCTTTCGAAATTGGCCTGACATTCTCCTCTTCCTCCTTTTCCTAATAGTGTTTTGTTGATGTTGTCAAGTGTTAATTGTGCAAATCTTTATGCTACGTTGTAACGTTGATCAATTGAATACATTGGACCACAATGGAAACAAGTGCCATATGCAGGACTCTTTTGTGTTACCAATTTACAATTTAGGCAGACGCTCTTAATCCAGAGTGATTTACATTATGCAAGAACAAAAAAGCATGGCAAACATAGTTATCATGAATCATACTTATAAGCTAAGAACGTAACAGTGGAATATCTATATAATGAAACTATGCATATAGTGCTATGTCTACATAAAATGCTATA
>NW_027638544.1:20000-35211 GCF_951216825.1 Electrona antarctica
TAAATTGAAGATTATTATTCTTTTTTTGGACATACAAGGTTTTCCAACCTGACCGCGACGGAACACTTTCCAGACTGAAGAACAACTTCCACTCCATTATACGCCTGCTTTTCTCATTTATTTGACTTTCTTCACCCTTGTGTATACTAGCCTTCCTCAAGGAGCACGAGGGAAAGGTCCTACGCCAGGCATTACCACTTATGGAAAATATGTCAGTATGCAGTTCAACTGGCCTATGTGGAAAACAGATCTGTTTTTTTTTTTGCATATGGCAGCCGAGTCATTTCTGAACAGGTGGCCCATCAGCCTTGTTTTGCAGTTAGTCTGGATGTGAATTATGAGAATGAATACTCAAAGATGGAGTGCCATGAGTTTTGTATTTCTTCCAGTTTTTCCATGTGTTTAGGAGGTGACGGCACTTTATTAGACCCCTTGGCATGGTTGTTATGTGCAATGATGTCTTCCCTTTGTATTTAGGGTTTCTTCCCTGGAGGCTGAAACCTTGACAGTCAAACGTGCCAATGACAAAAAAAAGAAAGTGATATAGTGACATCACACTATCAGCCCCTCCCCTAACCCCTCCCCCTTTATCATACAACTGTAGCTGTGGGTGCGGCTTCAGTTCAGGTGGATCACCACCCATCACCACCCACCAGGCAAACCAGGCATACTAAATGAACTGGTGGGCGTGTCCATATAAAAGCATGATTTTAACAAATACTGTACACTTTTTGGAAAAAGTTCTTCCTCCTTACATTATAACCTGATGATCATGTTTTAGAGTGGAAAAAAATCGTGGCACTTCAATTTCAGCTGCACAATAAAGTTGAAGGACAAATTGGAGCCATTTAATTGAGTTCACACTATAGGGCACAGGTTTTCCCGTTGGCCCCGCCCCCGCACTATAGGGCATTAACTGCTGCTGCATTTTACTATTCATCAACCACTCCCCAAAAGTAGTCAATTAATCATGAGAGATATGATATGTGTGTGTGTGTGTGTGTGTGTGTGTGTGTGTGTGTGTGTGTGTGTGTGTGTGTGTGTGTGTGTGTGTGTGTGTGTGTGTGTGTGTGTGTGTGCGTGTGTGTGTGCGTGCGTGCGTGCGTGTGCTTGTCCGTGAGTGCAGGGGCGGGGCTACAAATCCCAGGCCCCAAATAATATTAGTTAATATTAGTTAATTCATTAAACATATAGTTTTGCTGACAGACGGAAACCTCTTATCTCCATATTCTAACTTTTTGTGGGTTTTCTTTTGTAAACTACTTGATGATCATACAACAACTATACAGCGTCACATACAAGCATCAACAGTAGCAGATTGAGCTTGTAGATCTGCGATCTGTAGTATGATCAAGTAGGGTGTTAATTTAAGAAAACGTTGTGGATGGAGATAGGAGGTTTCCCGGTCGCTGCAACACCAGGCAAGTCCAATCTTAAACCACCTTAACCCATTTAGACCTGAGACCAGATTCTACAAAATGTCTTCTAAATCCTGACAGTTTTTTGAAAAAAACTTCTCAAACATTTTCATGTCAAGAACCCCAAAAACTATATGTAATCGGCCGCCGACCCCCATCTGAAAATATGTTATCCCGAATGGGGTTAAATGAAAACAACTTGAAAAAAAAAAAAAAAAAAAAAAACATTCAAAAGCTGGAGGTATACTTCTTGGTTAAGGTCCACGTACCATCGCTGCTGTCCGACTCTGAGCCAGCGCAGACGAAGAGAAGCTGGCTCCGAGGGCCGCTCCGAGGGGCCCGTTCTGCACCTGCCCCAGGAGACTGTGGATGTCGCTGGGCAGACCGGCGGTGGATCCCACCGCGTGGTTCCGCAGGACGAGGATGGCGTCGTCCAGCCTGTCCAGACGATCCTCCATCCGAGACTGAGAGGACGAGGGGGAAAGACGAGGAGGAGGAGGAGGAGGAGAGGGACAGAGAGAAAAACGACAACGGTAGCTTAATGACAACCATGTGAGGACAACAAGCCCGAGAATGCTGATTGATCGTTATTAGAGATGTCCCCGATACTGTATCGGTATCGGAAAAAAAGTATCGTTATCGTCCCTTTTTTGGTCACATCGGGTCATATCGGGATCGGCGAATATGCCAGTCTAACCACCGATCTGACACAGGGGGGGTAAGGGGTTGACACTAATATGGCAGGTAAATAAAATGTTGGGGCATGTGGAGTTTGCTTTGGAGTTGCCCAAACTGCAAGTGCACATTTGAGTGAGGAGTCTGCTATTAACAACACAAGATAAAAGTAATTTTCTTTTTGTTATTATTATAAATATTATTCTCTGGTATCGGTATTCGGTAATCGGCTAACACAGAAATTGTGGTATCGGGATCGGATCAGGAACAAAAACAGTGTATCGGGACATCCCTAATCATTATAATGGTGTGGACTTGGAAAAAGAAGGGGGTAAATAAAATAAAAATAAAGAACATTTTGAAGTGTAAGATAAAACAAATGCATCCAAATGCATGAGGTTTGAGCCATTTCAACTTGAAGTGGGTGGATTAACCCGAGTGCTGTGTTGTTTTGGGTCATAGTATCTTGAATGGCTTTCATTTAGTTTTATTCACATTTTAGTCACCCATAATGTTTTAGTGTTAGTCTAGTTTTAGTCGACTAAATATCATACGATTTTAGTCGACTAAATCTACAGGTGATTTAGTCGACTAAAATGTGTTTTGGCGGGCCTTGATGCCGTCGTAATGACTGTTTTTACACTTGCTGAAATCTTTCAGCATGCAACCAAGTGTAAAATGACTTATACTGGATCTCTTGTCCACTAGTCCCTTCCTAACATTTTAGTCTAGTTTTTATTTGTTGACAAAATTGGCCGTATATTTAGTCTTAGTTTCAGTCATCATGGCTTAGTTTTTCTTTAGTTTTTGTCGTTTTCGTCAGTGAAAAAAAGCTAGTCGACAAACATTTTTCGTCATAGTTTTAGTCGACGAAAACAACACTGTCCGAGTTCTTGCACAATTAACTCTATTTCTCCTCTAACTGGAAAAACAGATGCACCCCGATCATGAGTACAAAAAATAACTATTTTATTTTGAGTCCTATTATGCACCTAAGGTGATCATCACTGCAAGCTGGAATGGCAAAACAAATTGAAAATTACAGAAAAAAAATTGTGCTGCATTTCACTGTGTGAGGAATGCGAGATTTGGAAGTCGAGCTTGAGAAAGAAACGATACAATGATGGAAGGAAGGTATATGTATTATGGCTGATGAGAGAGAAGATGGAAGGGGGAAGAAAAGCTTCCATCTTGAAGGGCAGGAATACCTCGCAGACATCCTTTAAGAAACACATGGCATCCTGCAGATGCTCATGGAGCTGCTGGTGAACTCTGTTTTTCTGGCAAGATAAGGTCAAATAGGAATAAGACAAGTGTTATGAAAGTTCCATTTGCTTGTGCTTTTTCTTGTTAACCCATTTAGACCTGAGGCCGATTCTAAAACAAAATGGCATCTAAATCCTAACTGTTTTCTGAAAAACCTGTTTCTATGTCAGTGGTGCTCAACCTTTTTCACGTCAAGGACCCCCAGAATTATCTTTGCATTATTATTTCAAAAATAAAAACGCAGCACTCGCAGCACACTCGGTTTTCCGAAAAACGTGTCCAGTGTGCAACCACCTTAACGGTAAACAAGCCCTCCTCCTCTACTCTCCCAGTCCAGCCCAGCCTGCCGCGGGGCTCTACAAGGAGGCGATGGCGTACATATAGCTCCACTGCCGGGTAAATTTCCCCCCCCCCCCCTTCCCACCAAATTGTGAATGCATGACGACGTGGGCATCAGGTTGTTATGTAGATGAAAAGTGATCCGGGTCCCCCTCGTCCACCCCCGTCCCAAAAGGCAGCAGCGTTGGAATCTCGGGGCAGTGGTTCCACGGGGCAACAGCTGCCAAGTCCTCCCTCCCTTCCCCTCTTCACTATCCCACTTCATCCTATCCGCCCCCCACTCCCCCCCCCCCCCCCACCCCAACTGTCACCCCCCCCCCCCCCCACCCTCTTACCAAGTGTCGCCAGATTTTTGCGAGAGAAACAAGTGTCAGGTTCTTAGGAAAACAAGCGTGTAAATTAAAAAGAAAGCGAATAACGTGTGGCTGTATAGGCCTATAGAGGCCATAACGATTGAAGCACTTTAAACCTATTGGCATCGGCTATATTTATTATTTATGGGAAAAAGTTTAAAAAAAACACGAATCTAAAGGGGCCAAGGGGGTTCTGCATAAAAGCTGTTTTCAGATGGGGATATGTGGATAATAACTAGAGGAAAAGTATCGGTATCGGCCCTTATTTTGTCTAACCACCGATCCGACACAGGGGTAGAGGGTTGACACTATGGCAGGTAAATAAAATGTTGGGGCATGTGGAGTTTGCTTTGGAGTTGCCCAAACTACAAGGAGTCTGCTATAAACGCAACACGAGATCACAACACTGGTATCGGTATTCGGTATCGGCTAACACAGAAATTGTGGTATTGGGATCGGAACGGGAACGAAAAAAGTGTATCGGGACATCCCTAAGAATTACATATTAATTATTATTTGGTTGGGAGGGGGGAGGGGGTGTCCTTGACGTGAACATGTTTTAGAACCACTGTTCAACGGCATTAGGAAAGCAACTACACTTAGATGAAAATAAACAAGCCCAAACACGGGCAACTCGCAAACTATACCAGTATTTACTATAGCGACTTTACATAAAAACTAGCCTGAAAGTACCCGAGCTTTTCTTGGCATAGTGGTGGCGGTTCAAACTAGCCTACTTCTGAAATATTTGTTCATGCATGGAATTTTAGATTTTTCTTTCATTTCTTCGTGACATTTCTAAAAATAATAATAATAATAATAATAATCATTGGAGTTTGTTATTAATTCGTGAAAAGTTTAGCTTTTTATGTTGGAATGTCTTTTGAAAAATATTTCGAAATAATAATAATAATAATTAAAAACCAAAATGTATAGGAAACAAAAAACTACGGGGGGTCCATAACAATGTGTCCGGGGCCCCCCGGGGACCCCCACAAATGGGTCCCGACGGACAACCCACTGTTTGGGAGAAGCATGGACGAGACTGTTTGGTAAATGGTGCATTTATATAGCGCCTTTATCCAAGGCGCTTTACATAGATGCATTACATTCACCCATTCACACACATTCATACACTGATGGCGGCGGAAACCATGCAAGGCACCAACTAGCACATCAGGAGCAATTAGGGGTTCAGAGTCTTGCTCAAGGACACTTCGACACTAACTCTGGGGGAGCCCGGGTTCGAACTGGCAACCTTGCGGTTACCATCCAGCCACTCTACCGCTGAGTCACCGCCGCTGTTGGGGGAAACATGGGGCTTATGATAAGCGGACGTGGCAACCACGAAAAGCCGAGGACAGATGGCATGTACGGCCTCGCCCCGAGGGAGGCAGGTATTGTTCAGCAGGCCTGACTCTCAACAACATCCACCCCCCCCACCCCCACCGCGCCCTTTTCAACGACATTTGTCAACTAGGAATCTCCCCCTGTAATGTTATATAGCTCCGTCTCGCTCTCCAAGGCTAAACCCATCTTAGCTCAGAGCGAGCATCCATTACAGACGCTACGCTTCTCAAAGTGCGGAACAGAAGGAACCCTCTGCAGGGGTCCTTGAGTGACTTCCAGAGGGTCAGCTCGCCCCCCACCCCACCCCACCCCGTCCCGCCCCGCCAGAAAAATGAGTTAAAGGACCCTTTTGCCCACTTTTCAACCTATCTTCATATAATTGGTCCTCACTAATGTTCATGATAAAATATCACCATTATATCACCAAAGTTGCAATGCGGTAATGGGAAGCTATCATTCTCACGATAATTACGGACCAATTATATGAAGACAGGTTGAAAAGTGGTCCTTTAACCACTTAAACCCCAGCGTCGGATTCTTGTGAGCTTGTAGATCTGCTATTTTCAGCATGCAACCAATGTAGAATGACTTGTCCACTATAGTCCCTTCCTAACATTTTAGTCTAGGTTTGTATTTGTTGACGAAATTGTCAGTATATTTAGTCTTAGTTTTGATTATAGCTTAGTTTTCATTTAGTTTCCGTCAATGAAAAAAAGGTAGTCGACGGACAATTTTCGTCATAGTATTAGTCGACTAAATCAACACTGGGGAAGGGGGAGAGTGGACGTGGGGTCTTACCAGTGAGTGGAGAGAGTTCTCGTAGTTCGGGGAGGATGGGGTTTGTCCGCCGGCACGAGGCCACTGGTTGTTACCTGAGGATAGATGAGAGAGAGAGAGAGAGCGAGAGAGAGAGAGAGAGAGAGAGAGAGAGAGAGAGAGAGAGAGAAAGAGGAGGGCTGCCATTAGATCAGGGAGTTGGTTCTCCAACGTCTGCAGCTATAGCTTGAGAGTCCGAAGAAGAGAAATGTGGTGTCATCCATTCTAATCTACGGACGGGACCCAGACGTGCACAAATACTTCAATGTTAATGTTAGTTTAATATTTGAGAAATAGCGAGAACAGCCCACCTACAATGTGTCGCATTATTGTGATCTGTTTGTGCGCTTGTTTGAAATTAGTTTTTAACACATTGTCTGCTACGTATATTGACGTATATATACGTGTATATATATTATATATAACCATTTCTGAAAAACCCTGCAGTATCTAGTCGCCCATAAAAGCTGGTCCAAGGTCCAAGATGGGTTCCAACAACAAGCTTGTTTGCTTGGCTTCGGGAAACCCATGTGCGTTAGAAGAACACTCAACAACAGCTCGCTCATTCACTTTCAGAAGGACGCGGGTGAGAGAGCTGTATCCTGCTCTCCAGCTCATACAAAGACCCACACACATTGAGCATACACACACGCACACACACACACACACTCACGCACAATAACACAATAACATGCCGTCATAACAGCACACACATCCTGTTTTTTTCCCTCTGTTTTCTTGTTTGCTCTTCTTGCTTTGGGTGAGTTTGATATTTCAGACTCGAACTGCATCACTTCCGCATGCCTCTGGTCTGCATCCTGCAACACGAGCACTGCACCGCACCGTACCGTACCGTACTGTACTGTACCGTACCGTACCGTACCGTACCGTACTGTACTGTACATGTACTGTTAGCTGTTGGAAGTATGGGGAAGAACTCCCACATAAATATGAAATAAATGCTTGAACCTTTCAAGCCTGTTTTCTCAACTCGCTGTTTTCTGCAAGACATTACACTAAGCCATATCTCCAAAACTGGTGGGTCAAACTGAACAACCAATATGTCAATTTGAAGCTAGGATTCCCTGCTTTCATATGAAAATAATGATGAATAATAATCCATAATGAATGATAATCCAATGACAGGCTCCCATTCACGATGGGTCACATATATAACCCAAGACTGGACATGGATCTTGGGATTGAAACATACAGTAGTAGACCATGTGTTACAACAAAAGTCACATTTTCTTTTCAGTCTAAGATAAAAAAAGATTTTTTTAATCTGGGATTTCATTCTAATTTAGTGTTTAAACAGGTTTTAACGGACCATTGGGATTATTGAATAGACTGCCTTTTCTCTCTTCTCTTCTTTTTTTTACCTCATGTTTATTCGTTGGTGGTTTATTTGAAGAAGGAAGACTATACATTGGAATCGGGTCCCCCCCCCCACATTTTTTGGCAGGATGTTACCACTCATCCATCATTAGGATTACGTCCGCGCGCAGCACATTACTCAAGGCATGGTTTTGTTCAATTAGCTCTGGCTGGTGCACGTGGGGACCACAGCCCCAGGCTAATTTTTCATCGCCGGCAGCCCAGCCAGCCCAGCCAGCCAGGAGGGGCTTACCAAGAGTTCCTGTCTGAGTTCACGCCAGGGAGAAAGCAGAGCAGAGCAGAGAAGAGAGAGGCTTTCTCATTTCCTCTTCCAAAGTAACTTATAATAGCCTGTTAATTAAAAGCGTGCTTTTTTCTTTCTTTCTTTCTTTCTTTCTTTCTTTCTTTCTTTCTTTCTTTCTTTCTTTCTTTCTTTCTGTCTTTCTTTCTTTCTTTCTTTCTTTCTTGGGGTCTGTTGTGGATGAATTCAAGGGGCCTTGAAAACTCAGATGCAGCTGAGAAGAAAAAAGTGCATTAAGAGACTTCACTGGGAATTAATAGATGGAAAGTATTATTCTAAACAGTTCCCCCTCCGAGCTCAAGAGGAGATGTAATCTTAAGGTTTCTCAGAAACAAACTCACGCTTGGACTTCTTCTCTCTCTCTCTCTCTCTCTCTCTCTCTCTCTCTCTCTCTCTCTCTCTCTCTCTCTCTCTCTCTCTCTCCCTCTCGCTCTCTCTCTCTCTCTCTCTCTCTCTCTCTCTGTTTTTGTTGATGCTCTCTGAAATGCTGAAATACCATTTTAGGTATCACACCTATGATGGTGATGGGCGAGGAAAAAAAGAGGCTTACCAGAATCATTTCACAAGTATACACTATACTGCTAAACCGGAGAGTGTTTTCAGTAAATACTCGTGGGACTAGTTCTTGCTGCATTTACACAATTGCATTTACTCAATTAGCTTATAAAGTTGCACTATGTAACTTTACTCTTCTATCGCAGATTTGAACCAGTTTTTTTTTACCTGTTTTTTTTATTTATTTTACCATAGAGCTAATAGAGTCGACCTGCTTGCTTTTGACATGGTCTAAATGTTTCGATAGAAGAGCAGGGAGACTAAATACGACCACCCCAATTGTATTTGGTAAGTTATATTGTCTTAACACCCCGATCGCCCAGGACGAAGTTCACCGTCCTTTCAATTAGTAACGCCCAGCGCCCAGCGCCCAGGACGAAGATTGATCAAAAAGACGGAGGTTATTGATATCAAAACCGATCGCGTCGCTTCACAGCCTGGGAGCGCCTGTTGCGCAACACTCGATATTGCGCAACAGTGGGACCTCATCGAAAATGTTCCCCCCCTGTTTAGCCGACGAGACCGAAAATCTAAAATATACAGTTGATTTAGTCGACTAAAACTAGACTAGACACTAAAACATTCCAGGTGACTAAAATGTGACTGAAACTAAATGTAAACTATTGAAGAGACTATGACTAAAACTAAAATCTAAATTTGCTGCCAAAAACACCACTGGCTGCAACGTCAACGACACCATAGTGCAACCAAATATAAATCCGGCATTCTGGTGGATGGACGCCAAACCCCTAAGCCCTCTATCCTGGGGAGAGGGCTGCTTGTATAGCACTTTAAACTACAGATGGGAACTTATTTGTTTTGGTTACTTCTCCGTCATTTAGGGCTGTTTGTGAAAACGCACTGTCAATACTAGGCTTCTCTGTTTTGACAAATGTCTGCCATTCAGCTGCTTGAAGAATACATGAGGCCGGCGGGGACGGAGGTAAAGAATACATGAGGCCGGCGGGGATGGAGGGTTTAGAATACATGAGGCCGGTGGGGACGGAGGTTTAGAATACATGAGGCCGGCGGGGACGGAGGTTTAGAATACATGAGGCCGGCGGGGACGGAGGTTTAGAATACATGAGGCCGGCGGGGACGGAGGTTTAGAATACATGAGGCCGGCGGGGACGGAGGTTTAGAATACATGAGGCCGGCGGGGACGGAGGTTTAGAATACATGAGGCCGGCGGGGACGGAGGTTTAGAATACATGAGGCCGGCGGGGACGGAGGTTTAGAATACATGAGGCCGGCGGGGACGGAGGTTTAGAATACATGAGGCCGGCGGGGATGGAGGGTTTAGAATACATGAGGCCGGCGGGGACGGAGGTTTAGAATACATGAGGCCGGCGGGGACGGAGGTTAGAATACATGAGGCCGGCGGGGACGGAGGTTTAGAATACATGAGGCCGGCGGGGACGGAGGGTTTAGAATACATGAGGCCGGCGGGGACGGAGGTTTAGAATACATGAGGCCGGCGGGGACGGAGGTTTAGAATACATGAGGCCGGCGGGGACGGAGGTTTTAGAATACATGAGGCCGGCGGGGACGGAGGTTTAGAATACATGAGGCCGGCGGGGACGGAGGTAAAGAATACATGAGGCCGGCGGGGACGGAGGTTTTAGAATACATGAGGCCGGCGGGGACGGAGGTTTAGAATACATGAGGCCGGCGGGGACGGAGGTAAAGAATACATGAGGCCGGCGGGGACGGAGGTAAAGAATACATGAGGCCGGCGGGGACGGAGGTTTTAGAATACATGAGGCCGGCGGGGACGGAGGTTTTAGAATACATGAGGCCGGCGGGGACGGAGGTTTTAGAATACATGAGGCCGGCGGGGATGGAGGGTTTAGAATACATGAGGCCGGCGGGGATGGAGGGTTTAGAATACATGAGGCCGGCGGGGACGGAGGGTTTAGAATACATGAGGCCGGCGGGGACGGAGGTTTTAGAATACATGAGGCCGGCGGGGACGGAGGTTTTAGAATACATGAGGCCGGCGGGGACGGAGGTAAAGAATACATGAGGCCGGCGGGGATGGAGGTTTTTTGGTTTTGTTTTTTGGACACATTAATACCACAGGGATCTTGGGGGGAAATCACTCCAACCCACATATGAGATTTGTCACTGTTACTTTGCAGAGTAATTTATAAGCTACACAGAACGGGAGAAATAACGAGTTCATCTGTGAAGAGTTTGGTGTCGAGATTTTTTTTCCAAACAATGCCTATAACTCAACCCGAGTGCTGCGCCATTTTTATTTTGGCCTACACTGACTTTTCTTTCTGTTTTTTAATCAATTTCATATTTATTTATTTTTCTATACAAAACGATCACAACTGTCTGACTGCATGACAGCTGAAATAAAGCATGTTCCTTCCAGATGTGGGTATAGAACATCAGAAAGGAGACACCAGCACGGGATAATATATCCTTTTTTAGAGAGGGATGTGTAGCTCAACCCCTTTTGGTGTTTTAAGCATTATGCTATACTTTAGCTATTGGAAACATAGCAGATTTACAAGCTCGTAGCGCGGTACCGAGTGCTGCGCTACGAGCTTGTAGATCTGCTATTTTTGAAAAATTGTGATAATGTGGTATATTCTTTCACAGCGAACGTTTTTAACTAAAATCTTTACTTCTGGGGGGGTCCCTGGAACAACATATTTTCATATTCGTATTTTGGCGGGCCTTGATGCCGTCGTAATGACTGTTTTTACACAGTCATTACACGCGACGTGTTGTGAGCTTGTAGATCGGCTTTTTTCAGCATGCAACCAAGTGTAAAATGACTTGAATGAATTATACTGGATCTCTTGTCCAATAGTCCCTTCCTAACATTTTAGTCTAGTTTTTATTTGTTGACGAAATTGTCAGTATATTTAGTCTCAGTCTTAATCATCATATAGCTTAGTTTTCATTTAGTTTCCATTTAGTTTTCGTCAGTGAAAAAAGGTAGTCGACGAACATTTTTAGTCGACGAAATCAACACTGGTTGCAGCATAGATAGAGCATTGTGAGCTTGTATAGATCGGCTTTCTTTTTTTTCCTTTTTTTTTTCAACACCCGTTCCCGTTCCTCTTAACACCTTAGAAGCCCAGAACTATTTAATCCATTTCATCCAGGGTGCCCATCATTTGTAGCGCACGGACCACTTTTACCGGCGCACCGGAAGCTGGTGTGCATGTCTGTGTAGCAGCTAACAATAGCCACACCACTCTAGAGTCGAACGACAACAACGGGAGGTAATAATAAATCTATCGCGACTAGCGACTGGACCGCTGAGCGCCGTCTAACACAGGATCTTTTTTTCAGAATTAGACGGGATGATTTAGATCGGGAGTTATGATCGTTTTAAGATTTTCGTTTTCGTCAGCTAAACAGCCAGGGGAGATTTTCGATGACGTGTCACTTTTTGACACGTCATCGGATCGGGCAACAAGCGCTCCAAGGCTCTAGAGCGATGCGAACGGTTTTGTTTAACAATCTCCGGCTTGGGCATTTGACCGTGACCTTGAACTTGGACGGAGAACTCCGGCTTGGACATCCAAGGTGTTAATGGAAGCCAGACGGTTCAGCCGATGATGATGATGATGAGGTCTGGGAATAAGGGCCGCAGCGCAAAACACCACTTCATGTATAAAAAAACCTGGAAGGCTATCGGCTTATTGTCAGAATCCATTTAGGGATATTTGATGGTATAATGCATTGCCTCCTGTTGCATGGTGTGTTTGGCAGACGGATGGATGGTTGGAACGGAGAGAGAGGAACGATGAGAAGTGTTGAATTTGGAATTTCTGACATGTGACGAGCAGATGTGGATTCCTTTTTTTTCTCTCCTCCCCTCCGGCGATAATTTACAGCAGATCAAATCAACTTGATTTACTTGTCTATACTACGTGCCATGATGCAGGGCTTGGAATGGACCTCTGGTATCACCACACATACATGTCTACGTTGCCATGATGCAGGGCTTGGAATGGACCTCTGGTATCACCACACATACATGTCTACGTTGCCATGATGCAGGGCTTGGAATGGACCTCTGGTATCACCACACATACAGTACACATGATGCAGGGCTTGGAATGGACCTCTGGTATCACCACACATACAGTATTTCTACGTGCCATGATGCAGGGCTTGGAACGGACCTCTGGTATCACCACACATACAGTAATGATGCAGGGCTTCGAATGGACCTCTGGTATCACCACACATACAGTACATGATGCAGGGCTTGGAACGGACCTCTGGTATCACCACACATACAGTAATGATGCAGGGCTTCGAATGGACCTCTGGTATCACCACACATACAGCCATGATGCAGGGCTTGGAATGGACCAATGGTATCACCACACATACAGTACATGATGCAGGGCTTGGAACGGACCTCTGGTATCACCACACATACAGTAATGATGCAGGGCTTCGAATGGACCTCTGGTATCACCACACATACAGTACATGATGCAGGGCTTGGAACGGACCTCTGGTATCACCACACATACAGTAATGATGCAGGGCTTCGAATGGACCTCTGGTATCACCACACATACAGTACATGATGCAGGGCTTGGAACGGACCTCTGGTATCACCACACATACAGTAATGATGCAGGGCTTCGAACGGACCTCTGGTATCACCACACATACAGTACCATGATGCAGGGCTTGGAACGGACCTCTGGTATCACCACACATACAGTACCATGATGCAGGGCTTGGAACGGACCTCTGGTATCACCACACATACAGTACACAGAGTACACAGTGATGCAGGGCTTGGAACGGACCTCTGGTATCACCACACATACAGTACACACAGTACACAGTGATGCAGGGCTTGGAACGGACCTCTGGTATCACCACACATACAGTACACACAGTACACAGTGATGCAGGGCTTGGAACGGACCTCTGGTATCACCACACATACAGTACACAGAGTACACAGTGATGCAGGGCTTGGAACGGACCTCTGGTATCACCACACATACAGTACACACAGTACACAGTGATGCAGGGCTTGGAACGGACCTCTGGTATCACCACACATACAGTACACAGAGTACACAGTGATGCAGGGCTTGGAACGGACCTCTGGTATCACCACACATACAGTACACACAGTACACAGTGATGCAGGGCTTGGAACGGACCTCTGGTATCACCACACATACAGTACACAGAGTAGAGGGCAGCACGGGTCCATAAAATTGGACCCGGTCCGAAACGGACCCGGTGATATCAGAACAGAACCGATCCGGATCCGAAAACATTCTAATTGGCCGCACCCGGCCCGGACCCGGCCCCGAAAGTTTTGGATCCGGTCCAAAACGGACCCGTTAAAAACAGGATCCGATCCGAAATAAACCTACCCGTTCCGAAAGACCCGTTACACCCGTGGTGTGTCCAATCCTATATTATGCTTATTTTCACCGTGACTGTGATTATGAGACTGAAGTGAACACTGTGACTGAACGTCAGCATCACCCCCGCCTCTACAAAGGAGCGCTGAAAATAGCCGATCTACAAGCTCGCAATGCGTCGCATGGTTAAGTACAGTTGCAGCGCAAATCCTTGGCGCACACTTTAATGCAGTCATCAAGAATGACAGCTTTTCTTTTGGATGGAATTGCTTTCCGAATAGCAACAAAAGACGTGATGGCACTTTGTTGTTGTGGTTGTTGACCCTCGCCGGCACTCTCTTTTTTCTTACACGCCTTCCCATTCATGTGTTTTTTCAGTGAAGATTTAGCAGCACCAACATTTTTACCGTCCGCGTCGACAATGATAACAAAACTGTCCCAGACATCCGACTTCCCTTTAGGAGATTGCGTGCTGTAATCGTTTGATTGTAGTTTGCGTTTCACCTCGCTCAAGAAGGGGGCCGCCATGGTGATGATAGCTACTGTTCGTGTTGTGTGTGACTGTGCGCGCGCTGCGCACACACTGTGACACACCCACCACCAGTGGATACGTTCCATTTCCAAATCCTCGAGGCGTGTATTTTAGAACATAATCATTACAACGCAGTTGAACGCACGCATACCATAATGTCTATTTTCAAAACCTATTTTTAAAGTTGAAAGTTTTAATATATAATAAAAATCGGGTCCTGCACGGGCATTTCGGGTATTCTGCATTGCAGATGCCCGAAACGAGGCCTGCAGCTTTGAAATGGAACCGACCCGTTCCCCGACGGCATGTCAATATTTTGCACCCGACCCGGCTCGGTTCTCGGTTCGGATCTCGGGTATTCGGGTCCGGGTGGACCCGTGCTGCCCTCTAACACAGAGTACACAGTGATGCAGGGCTTGGAACGGACCTCTGGTATCACCACACATACAGTACACACAGTACACAGTGATGCAGGGCTTGGAACGGACCTCTGGTATCACCACACATACAGTACACACAAAATAAAGACACCATTCAGACTTCACTTTTGCCACTTTTCCCAAAATAAAATGTGATTCAGAACTCATAATACATTGTAACATTGTAACTCATAATACATTGTAACTTGGTTGCTTCTGGGCACTTAGTTGACACCCCCGAACGCCCGGGGTTATTTAATCCATTAAATCATAGCGCCCAGCGATTTATAGCAGCGGAGCACTTTTGTGGCTGGAGCAGCTAGATGTAGCCAAAACACTCTAGAGGCGATCGACAACAACGGGAGTGTATGATTAAATCTACCACGACTAGCGACGGGACCGCGTTGGGCCGTCTAACACATGATATTTTCTTAG
>NW_027638543.1:5000-9266 GCF_951216825.1 Electrona antarctica
GGGAGTACTTTCTCCTACCACATCCCTAATGGGAGTACTTTCTCCCACCGACATCCCTAATGGGAGTACTTTCTCCTACCGACATCCCTAATGGGAGTACTTTCTCCCACCGACATCCCTAATGGGAGTACTTTCTCCCACCGACATCCCTAATGGGAGTACTTTCTCCCACCGACATCCCTAATGGGAGTACTTTCTCCCCACCACCGACATCCCTAATGGGAGTACTTTCTCCCCACCACCCCACCCCACCCCACCACCCCACCCCACTACCGACATCCCTAATGGGAGTACTTTCTCCCCACCACCCCACCCCACCCCACCACCCCACCCCACTACCGACATCCCTAATGGGAGTACTTTCTCCCCACCACCCCACCCCACCCCACCACCCCACCCCACTACCGACATCCCTAATGGGAGTACTTTCTCCCCACCACCGTACAATGACCCAGCATTCAGTTCATGGCGAATGACCCGATGTGGCCCATCAGGCTTCATGGTCATACTGTACATACTGTACAGCAGGGGTTCTCAACCCGTGGGTCGCGACCCCTCGGGGGGTCGCCAAATTGTTTTGGGGGGTCCCCAAATTATTTTCAAAAAAAAGAAAAAGTATTTATTTATGGTGTATTGTCTCTATTATTAACTCTTTGAGAGTTTCAAGGATTTCTATATAGTTTTTAGACTTCTCTATGGCAGAATGGCGTTTTTGAATGATTTATTGAAAATTCTCTGCTGTGAATGTGTGACAACGAAAGACCTTCAGAGAAAGCTTGGCTTGTCTGCTTCCAGGAAAAAAATGAACTGAGTTGATAAAATGTTTAGTTGTGGTGTTGGAAGCCATTTAAAAGAGCCTGCATTTACACTGGGTAGTGTTTCTAGGACAACAAAAAAAGTTATGACCGGTTGAAGTTTTATTTTCTAAATAACTTTTTTTCTGCTGGGCGTACATAGCCATGCAATATCTCATTTTAAAGGGTGAGTTGTCTAGTTCAATTAAAATAAAATAAAAAGTTTCTCACATGTACCACTGTAGATATTTTGCCATCTATAAATAGCATGGTCAGTCATGATCAATCTGACCTATCCAGCTAAAAGTCCCCCTAGCTCTGAAATGGAACATCATATAAACTCAATTCTTTTTTGGGGTAAAATTAGACATTCTAACGCACATTTTGATATATACCATGTTTACATAGTCTTACCAGTACCGTGTCTATTCATGCATGTATCTCAAAAACCTGTTGTGAAGAAACAGTTTTGATAAAAAACTCATCCAAGGACATTGTTTTGATATGACTTTGTGCCCATGATATGTATCAAAATATAGACTTGAATGTATACTGTATTATAACAAAAAAATTGGGTTCTTACCATCTACCGTTACAGAGTAAATCACAGTTGAAACTCGCTTAGTCAAACCATAAACCTCAGACTAGTGAACAAAATAGCCATGACAGGTCTAACTCATTGTAAAAGCTTGTCTTTTATTTTTTATGACTACTAACATAATACAATTATAATAAATATTACAGAAAATAAATAGGCCTACATACAAAACAGTTGTCCCCAAACTCCCCAGTGTCCCCAAACCACTGCATTCCAGTTGTTCTTGACGGTGTGTGTGTGTGTAGGCTAAATTTAAAAAAAACAACAACTGAAATGAATGAATGCATCCGGTTCAGTGTCGGAGAACTCCATCGCAGTCTTGACTCTTCGTCTTCATCATCATCATCATCATCATCATCATCATCCTCCTCCTCCGATGCCAGTTCTAAATATATAAAAATAAACATTTAGCTGTAGTCAGCCCGGCCAATAGCCAGTTGGGGGGGGGGGGGGGGGACGTAGGCTATCTGACATCATCGTCATCATCATCATCACACGGAGACACACTAAACAATGTACAATCATGATTGTATACAATATACAATGAATGCAATTATCATGCAAGCTCAGACGTCAATGAAACGTCATACAGATCTTATATAATACGCTACTGTTAGCTTCACTCCCCGTCCCCCCTCCGATCCTTGTAGCAACGTCATCATAACCACGCGTTGCTTCAGTAAACGATGCATGTTTGTTCTCCGTCTTTGTAGACAGTAAATAAAAGGAGCGAACATTACTCTAAAGATCAGATCGCCTATAAGGCACGCTACAATATAAAATACTTGTACTGCCATGCGTGCATGCCTGCTACGATACATTTGTACTGCACCAACCAACCGATCGACACCAACCCCCCCCTCCAGCCCTTAGCCAGCACCAATGCACCGACCAACACCATTAGCCAGCACCTTCGGTGCTGGCTAATGGCTGGGGGCCATCGTGGTGAGTCATTCTGGCGTCATGATCTGACTAGTAGTAGTAATTATCCAAGCATCTATTTGTAGCGATCATCTTATGATTTCTGATCACTATAGAAGGGCATTTTCTACAATAAGATTACCTCAAAACATTCCGGGTTGATCGTCTTCTTCAATGGTTTCCCGGTATAGCTCATCGGACGACGATGGGGAGACAATGAAAAAAGGAGGGAGGGAGCAGCGAGTCTCGCTGTAAGCACTGGACCAGGGCTACTCCGCCTGGAGAAGGCGACTGGGACGCGTATGGATCAATACTACTACCACAAAACTCGCTCAAATAAATAGTACTGCTTTCAACTTTTTCTGCTAGAAAATCGCTCGGGCGAGACGGCAAACAGGCAAAACAATGAAAACTATGAAGACTCCCTCTGCCCCCACTGTTTACAGGGGGTGGGACCAGCTTCCAATGGCAACACGTACACGTGTGTCACGTGACACGGGTTTTCTGGGTAATGTAGTTGGAATATAAGCTCAGGAATTTAAACAGCGCTTCGGAGCATATTAATATGTTTAGATTCATCAAAAACTGTGAAGACGCCAATTGGCGTCATTGATCATTTACGGAATTCTGATGAAGACGCCAATTGGCGTCTTTCACCTTCTAAGGGTTAAGGTTATTGTAGCAGTCAATTTATATTGGGGGTCGGGAGGGGCGGGCGGGGGTCCCGAGACATTGCCAAAGCATTTCCGGGGGTCCCCGGCCAAAAAGGTTGAGAACCCCTGCTGTACAGCACACACACACACACACACACACACACACACACACACACACACACACACACACACACACACCGTCCCTCCATAAAGAAGACACAGTATGGTGAGAAGCTGCTCCCGTCCTGAGGGTCCATCTCACTGCAGGTTGAACACTCTGGCTGGACGTTATACCGCGCAGATGCCCCCCAAGGCTGTGTGTGTGTGTGTGTGTGTGTGTGTGTGTGTGTGTGTGTGTGTGTGTGTGTGTGTGTGTGTGTGTGTGTGTGTGTGTGTGTGTGTGTGTGTGTGTGGGGGGGGGTGCGCGCTCATGCTCATGCATATGTATAGCACATGGGTGGGCGGGTGGTGCAGCAGCTATGGGGGAATAATGGCTTGTGTATAGAGTTGCATCTCTTGTGCATAGTGTGTGTAATGGGAGTACTTTCTCCTACCGACATCCCTAATGGGAGTACTTTCTCCTACCGACATCCCTAATGGGAGTACTTTCTCCTACCGACATCCCTAATGGGAGTACTTTCTCCCCACCACCGACATCCCTAATGGGAGTACTTTCTCCTACCGACATCCCTAATGGGAGTACTTTCTCCCCACCACCGACATCCCTAATGGGAGTACTTTCTCCCCACCACCGACATCCCTAATGGGAGTACTTTCTCCCCACCACCGACATCCCTAATGGGAGTACTTTCTCCCCACCACCGACATCCCTAATGGGAGTACTTTCTCCTACCGACATCCCTAATGGGAGTACTTTCTCCTACCGCTACCGACATCCCTAATGGGAGTACTTTCTCCCCACCACCCCACCCCACCCCACCACCCCACCCCACCACCGACATCCCTAATGGGAGTACTTTCTCCCCACCACCCCACCCCACCCCACCACCCCACCCCACCACCGACATCCCTAATGGGAGTACTTTCTCCCCACCACCGACATCCCTAATGGGAGTACTTTCTCCCCACCACATCCCTAATGGGAGTACTTTCTCCTACCGACATCCCTAATGGAGTACTTTCTCCTACCGACATCCCTAATGGGAGTACTTTCTCCTACCGACATCCCTAATGGGAGTACTTTCTCCCCACCACCGACATCCCCTAATGGGAGTACTTTCTCCCCACCACCGACATCCCTAATGGGAGTACTTTCTCCCCACCACATCCCTAATGGGAG
>NW_027638542.1:0-5000 GCF_951216825.1 Electrona antarctica
GGGGGAGCCGTACCTTTTGGTTGCTTTGAATGCCAGCATCAGAGTTTTGTATTCGCGCTATGAACTTGTAGGTCTGTTATTTTTGAAAAAAATCGTGAAAATGTGTTTCAGAGTGAACGTTTTTAACTGAAATCTTTGCCTCTGGGAGGGGTCCCCCTGGAACAACATGTTTTCAGATGGGGGTCGGCGGCCAAATACAGATAATTCTGGTGGTCCTTGACGTGAAATAGGTTGAGCACCACTGACATAGAAACATGAGGTATTTCAGAAAACTGTCATGATTTAGAAGACATTATTTTTAATTTTGATGTCAGGCCTAAATGTGTTAATTAATTGTTGATGTTGATATCATTCAGGACAGGAACTGCTTTTGGTGCGTTAAGAATTATGTTATACTTTAGCTATTTAAAAACAAAATAGCAGATCTACAAGCACAAAAATTGTGAAAATGTGTGCACATCTTTGATTATATACTATTTCACCGTGAACATTTTTAACTCAAATCTTTGCTTCTGGGGGGTCTCTGGAACTACATATTTTCAGATGGGGGTCGGCGGCCAATTACACATATATTTCCGGGTGTTCTTAACATGAAATATTTTGAGAACCACTGATATAGAAACATGAAGGTTTTTCAAGAAAAGTGTCATGATTTAGAAGACATTTGTAGAATCTGTTTTTTTACACACAATCGTACACTGATGGTGGAGTAAACCATGCAAGGCACCAACCTGCACATCAGGAGCAATCAGGGGTTCAGAGTCTTGCTCAAGGACACTTCCACACTAAATCTGGGGGAGCCCACAGGGTTCGAACCGGGAACCTTGCGGTTACCATCCGGCCACTCTACCCCTGAGCCACCGCCGCCCCTACAGATGCCTTTTTATGTTTATTTATTTTACATTTAAATAGTATATTTTTAGAGCCATGATGTCATGTGGTCTATTATACCTTTTGAGTGCCCCTGGTCTACCCTAATGGATCAATCTATTCTGTATTTCTCCTCGTTACTGAACCTAAAAGCTTCCTGGGAACGGTTTCATTACTGAACCTAAAAGCTTCCTGGGAACGGTTTCATTACTGAACCTAAAAGCTTCCTGGGAACGGTTTCATTACTGAACCTAAAAGCTTCCTGGGAACGGTTTCATTACTGAACCTAAAAGCTTCCTGGGAACGGTTTCATTACTGAACCTAAAAGCTTCCTGGGAACGGTTTCCGTTGGACTTGCGGTGTTTAAATTCCCTCCTCAGTAAAAGTGTTGCATTACAGACCAAAGTGTGTGTGTTTGTTTGGGGGTTAAGGTTTCATAGGTGGTGGCGTACGTACATACGTACGATGGGTGTCATATGTGTTTGTATTGTAAATAAAGGTCCCTGACCCCCGAGAGGGACGGACGTCTGGATTAATGTGGGACGAGGGACCAGCATGCTTTGCTCCTCGGGGAGAATGCAGGCCCAGGTTTTAGTCTTTGGAATGAAACTTAATTTAGTTTTAGTCATGTTTTAGTCACCTGGCTGGAATGTTTGGGGTGTTGGTCTATAGTTTTAGTCATGTTTTAGTCACCTGGCTGGAATGTTTGGGGTGTTGGTCTATAGTTTTAGTCGATCATATGATTTTAGTCGATTGAATCTACAGTTGTTTTTTGTCGACACAAATGCCTTTTTTTTTGCAGGCCGCGATGGCGTCGTAATGCCTGATCTTTTTGGAACTTTGTTGCATTCTGAAAATAGCCAGATCCACAAACTTGTAGATCTGCTATTTTCAGCATGCAACCGAGCATACAAATTTGTATACTTATTGGTTGCATGCTGAAAATAGCAGATCTACAAGTATGATACAATGACTTGTCTTTTACTTCTACTGGATCTCTTGTCCACTATATATAGCCTCTGTCAGACATTTTAGTCTAGTTTTTATTTGTTGACGGAATTGTAAATAGGTTTTCAATGTAATGAGTCCCGGGATGTAGGGGTGGTCTTTTAGAGAGTCTTTTAGAGAGTCCCTGAAGGGACATTTTATGAGTCCCACTTCAACGACGTTAGGAGTCATAGTTTGTCATTTTTAACTCCCATGATTTCATTTTATATGGTTATAATGTGGTTATATTATTCATGAACGGTTCATTCATGAACAGAAGAAGAAATTATTATTATAACTAAAGCTAGTGTGTGTATTATTTTTTACTGTACATGCTGAGTACAGTAGTGCTTCCCGTGGATGCAGAGGTCCTTTAACTATACACTGGGATGCAGTTTTGGGATGCAAAATGCAGCCTCTGTTTTAGTCAACGAAATCGACACTGCTGACCCCCTGGGAGGGAGGGAGGGAGGGAGGGACGGACGGACGGACGGACGGACGGACGGACGGACGGACGGATGGATGGACGGACGGACGGACGGACGGACGGACGGACGGACGGACGGATGGACGGACTGATTAGCGTGGGTATAACCAGCAGACTGCTCTGCTTGGCTCCCCCGGGGAGAACCTAGGCCCACATGCAGGAGAGGGGAGGGGAGGGGAGGGGAGGGGAGGGGAGGGGAGGGGAGAGGAGAGGAGAGGAGGGGAGGGGAGGGGAGGAGAGGAGAGGAGAGGAGAGGAGAGGAGAGGAGAGGAGAGGAGAGGAGAGGAGAGGGGAGGGGAGGGGAGGGGAGGGGAGGGGAGAGGAGAGGAGAGGAGAGGAGAGGAGAGGAGAGGAGAGGAGAGGAGAGGAGACCACATGCAGCCACTCTGAGCTCAGAGAGGCTGCAAAGGACGAGCCTGCAGTCTTAAAAATAAAGGGCCTGGTTTCCTCCTTTAGACATGCAGCCAGCTGCCCAAAATAACAAGGCACTTAATGAGAGATCCAGCACCACATCCCACCGTCACAAGCGTCGCTTTATTTTTTGCCCCCGAAACATCTCTGCACCCCCCCCCCCTCCTCCCCTTCCCCCTCCCCCCCTAGGTTTCTATTTATATTACGGTCGAAATGGGAGTTTCTAAGTTTGAAGCGAAAGCCTTCCCTGCATGTGTTTGCACTCCAAACTCACCGGTAGCCGACGACGAAGGGTGACGCGCTTTAAAAGGTAAACATACAGGCAGGGTCGTCATTATTCTTGTTTTGCAAAACCTCTGCATTTAAAGGACAACTTTTTTTTTTGTGTCTTTTCAACCGAGGTTCATGTTGTATAGGTTGTTTTTTGTGTCTTTTCAACCGAGGTTCATGTTGTACAACTGGCTTTTGTGTGCAGAAAAAAATGAGCATGGTTGCTATGTTCAAAATAATTTCTGACGTAATTAAATCACACCCGGGTGAACTGGATGACCGTAGCAACCATGGTCATTTTCTCTGCACAGAAAAAGTCAGTTGTGAAATCACATCCGGGTGTGATTTCATTACGTCAGATCAGAGCTGATCAGGCTACATAATACCTTACCTTATTTAATTACGTCAGACATTACGTCAGACCACAGCTGATCATGCTATATAAAACCTTACACCACTCAGTTCACACGGGTGTGATTTTTTTTAGAATGTAAAAGGTGACTGCCTGTTACATTGTATTTCATTTGCTGCTTTCTTTCGTTTTAGTGATTTTAGCTATTTTTGACGGGGCGGGGGCATTCGAACAAGTGGCTGAATATGTATATATTTTTTACAAGATTGCACAGCGATTTTGTTTTTGTGTGCACGTGACCTTCACGAGGTCAACAGCTCCACCAGAGTGCTCCAGACTTCCCTCTCCAGAGCAACATTAGTGACTTCCTCCTGGGGGATCCCGAGACGTTCTAAGGCCAGTGAGTCGATGTGTTTCCTCCTCCATCTGGTGCTTGGTCTGCCAAGTGGGACGTGATCCTTGGTCTGCCACGGGGTCTCCTCCCAGTGGGACGTGATCCTTGGTCTGCCACGGGGTCTCCTCCCAGTGGGACGTGGTCCTTGGTCTGCCCCGGGGTCTCCTCCCAGTGGGACGTGATCCTTGGTCTGCCCCGGGGACTCCTCCCAGTGGGACGTGCCTTGAGGACCTCCCTAGGGAGACGCCCGAGAGGAATCCTAACCAGATGCCTCGAGGACCTCCCTAGGGAGACGCCCGAGAGGCGTCCTAACCAGATGCCTCGAGGACCTCCCTAGGGAGAGGCCCGAGAGGCGTCCTAACCAGATGCCTCGAGGACCTCCCTAGGGAGACGCCCGAGAGGAATCCTAACCAGATGCCTCGAGGACCTCCCTAGGGAGACGCCCGAGAGGCGTCCTAACCAGATGCCTCGAGGACCTCCCTAGGGAGACGCCCGAGAGGCGTCCTAACCAGATGCCTCGAGGACCTCCCTAGGGAGACGCCCGAGAGGCGTCCTAACCAGATGCCTCGAGGACCTCCCTAGGGAGACGCCCGAGAGGCGTCCTAGCCAGATGCCTCGAGGACCTCCCTAGGGAGACGCCCGAGAGGCGTCCTAACCAGATGCCTCGAGGACCTCCCTAGGGAGACGCCCGAGAGGCGTCCTAGCCAGATGCCTCGAGGACCTCCCTAGGGAGACGCCCGAGAGGCGTCCTAACCAGATGCCTCGAGGACCTCCCTAGGGAGACGCCCGAGAGGCATCCTAACCAGATGACCCGAACCACCTTTGTGTTGTTTGTGTAGGACAAAAATAGCCGATTTGCTCGTCCACATAATGACGTAAATTCTCCATTCATTGTCAATTAAATGGGAATCTAATGTTTGTGTGAGACGGAAATCTACACTAATAGCTGAATGTAAGACGGGCTATAGCCGTCCTCAAAATACAAGTACAGAGCCCTGTCGGACTCCAATCGACTAAGTATAGCGTTTGAGCAAAGTAAGCGATCTAAATTTAGCAGTCAGTGTTCCGTTGAGCGAACACCCTCTAAACACCCTTACACACCCACACACACACACACACACACACACACACACACACACACACACACACACACACACACACACACACACACACACACACACACACACACACACACACGCTCTGCATGCACTACGTGCTGAGGTACCGTA
>NW_027638541.1:5000-7500 GCF_951216825.1 Electrona antarctica
GGTTTTCCGAAAAACCTACGTTTCCATGTCAAGGACCCCCAAAATGATTTGAATCATCCGCCGACCCCCATCTCTCAAAACATGTTGTTCCAGGACCCCTAGGGTAGCTACCCTCACAAAATACATGCAGTAATCCTGGTCTCTAAACTGCCTCCCCCTGGCCAGCCTGGGCGCCTGATGGAGGGGAAAAGAAGCTGGTCGGAATAACGTGTTCCTTCCACGCGCTACTGTACGGCAGGGAAACTCTCCTGTCAGGTGAAAAGAAGCAGCTTGGACTCCTCATGCATAGAAGGAAGCATGAGGTCAGTCCGCTGCCCCCCCCCCCCAGGTTGGCAGAGGAAGTGCAGCGGCCAGGATTACATTAGATAATTGACACTGGTTGAAAAAATGGGTTACAAAATTGTGGGATAAAAATTATTTAAAAAAAAAAAAGAATGTGGGGTCTCTCTCAGAGCCACCGGTCTCGTCCTCACCGTTCTGGTTGTAGTGCATCCAGTTCAGCATGATCTCCGGCGCTCGGTACCAACGCGTCGCCACGTAGCCGGTCATCTCGTCGTCCGTCTGTCTGGCCAGGCCGAAGTCCAGGATCTGTGGGACGGACGGACGGAAGGACAGACGGACAGACACGTTCTGTCAGTGTGATAGTGCCCTATAGCCTGAGCTATAACGTGTTAAACACACCCCCAACACACCCCCAACGCCCGGGTTACCCCCAACGCCCGGGTTACCCCCAACGCCCGGGTTACCCCCAACGCCCGGACACACCCCCAACGCCCTAAACACACCCCCAACGCCCTAAACACACCCCCAGCGCCCTAAACACACCCCCAACGCCCGGGTTACCCCCAACGCCCGGGTTACCCCCAACGCCCGGGTTACCCCCAACGCCCGGGTTACCCCCAACGCCCGGGTTACCCCCAACCCCGGACACACCCCCAACGCCCTAAACACACCCCCAACGCCCTAAACACACCCCCAACGCCCGGGTTACCCCCAACGCCCGGGTTACCCCCAACGCCCGGGTTACCCCCAACGCCCGGACACACCCCCAACGCCCTAAACACACCCCCAACGCCCTAAACACACCCCCAACGCCCGGGTTACCCCCAACGCCCGGGTTACCCCCAACGCCCGGGTTACCCCCAACGCCCGGACACACCCCCAACGCCCTAAACACACCCCCAACGCCCTAAACACACCCCCAACGCCCGGGTTACCCCCAACGCCCGGGTTACCCCCAACGCCTGGGTTACCCCCAACGCCTGGGTTACCCCCAACGCCCGGGTTACCCCCAACGCCCGGACACACCCCCAACGCCCTAAACACACCCCCAACGCCCGGGTTACCCCCAACGCCCGGGGTTATGATCCATTAAATCAGAGGTTATTTGATCCATTAAATCAGAGGTTATTTGATCCATTAAATCAGAGGTTATTTGATCCATTAAATCAGAGGTTATTTAATCCATTAAATCAGAGGTTATTTAATCCATTAAATCAGAGGTTATTTAATCCATTAAATCAGAGGTTATTTAATCCATTAAATCAGAGGTTATTTAATCCATTAAATCAGAGGGACCAGCGATTTATAGCAGCGGAGCACGTTTACCGTCGGACCGGATGTTATCCCGGCTGTGGCTGAAGTAGCAGCTAAATGTAGCCAAAACACTCTTTTAACCCATTTTGACCTGAGATCAGATTCTAAAAATGTCTTCTACATCCTGACAGTTTTCTGAAAAAGCTGTGTTTCTATGTCAGTGGTTCTTCGATTTTTAAAAAATAGCAGACCTACAAGCTCGTAGCGCGCCACTCGGTGGCGCGCTATGAGCTTGTAGATCTGCTATTTTTCAATAGCTAAAGCATAACATAATGCTAACACCAAAAGGGGTTCCCACCCAAAATGGGTTAATTAATTCTAACGCGACTAGCGACGGGACCGCGGTGGGCCGTCTAACACATAATCTTTTCTTAGAATTGGACGGAATGATTTTAGATCAAGAGTTATTCACGTTTTAAGATTTTCGGTCTCGTCGGCTAAAATGGGGGGGGGGGGGGGACATTTTCAATGACGTCTCACCAGAAAATAACATTGAATGTTGCGCAACAGCCGCTCCCAGCCTGTGGAGCGATGCTCCCAGCCTGTGGAGCGGTGCTCCCAGCCTGTGGAGCGGTGCTCCCAGCCTGTGGAGCGGTGCTCCCAGCCTGTGGAGCGATGCTCCCAGCCTGTGGAGCGGTGCTCCCAGCCTGTGGAGCGGTGCTCCCAGCCTGTGGAGCGATGCTCCCAGCCTGTGGAGCGGTGCTCCCAGCCTGAGGAGCGATGCTCCCAGCCTGTGGAGCGATGCTCCCAGCCTGTGGAGCGGTGCTCCCAGCCTGTGGAGCGGTGCTCCCAGCCTGTGGAGCGGTGCTCCCAGCCTGTGGAGCGATGCTCCCAGCCTGTGGAGCGGTGCTCCCAGCCTGTGGAGCGGTGCTCCCAGCCTGTGGAGCGATGCTCCCAGCCTGTG
>NW_027638540.1:0-5000 GCF_951216825.1 Electrona antarctica
CCCTCAAGGGAACCACTGCTCTATCTCACCAATAGATTATTGCATGTCAAGTGAGTTAAGAAAACGTACACTTTTTAATTTTTTTATTTTATTAGAGCTTCTATCTCGTCTGGCTCATGCAATACTTGGTTGGGTTGAGGTTCCTTTATATTATTATTGGTATTTAGAGCCTGCTTTTTGCATTATTTAGTTCATCATTGCTTATTTTCAACTCTCCTCTGAAATATTGCTGGTTGTATTTTTCTTGTATAATGTAGATTCTAAGGAAACTGTGGAAAACTGTGCCTGTTGTGTTCACATCACACTTATTACACTGTGTTCAATGCAGGATTTAATTGTGCAAGGTACCTGTGTGTGTGCACGTGCGCGCATAGCATCATGTGCGTGCGTGCGTGCGTGTGTAGTGGGGGCAGGGCAATTTGAAAGATACATCCTCTGGCACTGAATTAATGACCCGTGACCTGAAGATATGCATGGTAGGGATGGACGGACGGACGGACGGACGGACGGACGGACGGATGAATTGATTGGCAGATGGACGGACGTGACGTCCAGAAGAAGCACTCACATTCTTAAGTAAAAGTCCAGAATTTAAAAATGACTTGACCTAATAGTACAAAATGCAGAATGTCCCATTTCACGTTTTCATAATGTATAAACATATTTTTGAAAAGATGAACAGATGGAAGGATGAATGGAGAGGAGACAGGGTGAATGGGAGGAGGAGTACAGTGGTGATAAATGAAGAGAGAGAGAGAGAGAGAGAGAGAGAGAGAGAGAGAGAGAGAGAGAGAGAGAGAGAGAGAGAGAGAGAGAGAGAGAGAGAGAGAGAGAGAGAGAGAGAGCAGACAGGTGAAATAGATTGGCACAATTTACAGTCTCTCGTTTCGTTTCTTTGGCCGTGCTCAATTTCTCTTTTACCCATTCTATTTTTATTCTCTCTGTCTCTGTCTCAAGCGTGCACGCGCGCGTGTGCGCGCGCGTGTGTGCGCGCGCGCGCGCGCGCGTGTGTGTGTGTGTGTGAGTGTGTGTGTGTGTGTTGATATCCCGACATATGTATTGAAGCACTCCCCAGGGAGCTCCATATATCCCAGAGAGGCCATTGATTAGCTATTAATGATGCAGGGAGATACCATCTCTCTTGGTGGAGGTCAATCTGGTCCCTCTCTCTCTCTCTCTCACACACACACACACGCACGCACGCACGCACGCACGCACGCACGCACGCACGCACGCACGCACGCACGCACGCACGCACGCACGCACGCACGCACGCACGCACGCACGCACGCACACGCACGCACGCACATCAATAGCTCATAGTGGTCAGTGGAGTAGAACACATGGGGGGGGGGGGGGCAGCTCTCGTCTGCTATAGTCATGCGTTATGATGGAGAAATGTAGCGGAAGTGCATCGTTGTGGCTTCAGGCTGTCCGACAGAAGGTAAGTAAGTACATTTTATTTATAAAGCACTTATCAAAACAGTGGCCAACAAGGTGAAAAACAATCAATTTAAAACACAAGATTAATAACACGACGAGAAGAACAGCAAACAAAAAAGTCAACAAAACATTGGCCTGTACAAAAAGGTCAGGTAGACAAATCACAGCTCAAAATACAAACTAAATAAATGTGTTTTCAGCAACTTCTTAAAAATGTCAACAGACTCTGCATTCATGCAGTAGGCCCTTGTCTGAAGACCTGAGTGATCTTACATTATGTTTTGGAAGCAGAAGGTCTGCTTTTCATGTAACGCTTTTGCTAGTGCAGACAAAACCTCACAGACGCACACGTTATCGTATAGTTGCTTTTAACGCCGTGTCCTCTGTGTTTCCTCGTCGCTTCAGCAGCGTGTACTTTCTCTCACTCTCGTTATATCTCACATTGCACCTGACCCCTACAATTAGGGTTCTAATACTACCATATAAGGTTCTCTACACTCCTTAGGGTTCTATTACTACCATATAAGGTTCTCTACACTCATATAGGGTTCTAATACTACCATATAAGGTTCTCTACACTCCTATGGTTCTAATACTACCATATAAGGTTCTCTACACTCCTTAGGGTTCTATTACTACCATATAAGGTTCTCTACACTCCTATAGGGTTCTAATACTACCATATAAGGTTCTCTACACTCCTAGGGTTCTAATACTACCATATAAGGTTCTCTACACTACAGAATCACAGTATCACTCCTATAGGGTTCTCTTATACCTGGCCTATACGGTGGATCAGGGGTAGAGTGGCCGGATGGTAACCGCAACCGGTGCCTTGCATGGTTTCCACCGCCATCGGTGTGTGAATGTGTGTGTGAATGGGGTGAATTTAATGCACATCTCTGTAAAGCGGCCCTTGGATAAAGGCGCTATATAAATGCACAATTTACCACATGACACTTCTCCTTGTCTCTCTATGCTTTTCTACACAGTTTTTTGTGAAGCTGCATGTGAAAAGGAATGCATCCTTTTCACTTGCAGTTTAACAACAAAATAGTGAAAGAAGGTGCCGGAGCGACTCAAGGTATTAGAGCCTTTTTTTTATTATAACGACAGGGTGCAAAGCACAGAAAAGAAACCACTGTTCATTTAACTCAGCGAGTGTACACATTAGCAAAGAAATAAACATTCAAGGTTTTGTAGTGTACGCTTAGTATACTCAATAGTTGGGTATCTTTACCTCTCTGTATTTTGAGAGTGAAGTCTGGGTATTTTTCTCTGTTTTTCTCTGCCCATTGTTACACAAAGCCTAAGGCGACACAGAGCTTCTGTTTATACGCACGCACGCACGCACGCACGCACGCACGCACGCACGCACGCACGCACGCACGCACGCACGCACGCACGCACGCACGCACGCACGCACACACACACACACACACACACACACACACACACACACACACACACACACGCACTTTCTCATTCTGTCTCAGAGGACATACAGTAGGCCTATATTGTTGGAGGAGAAACTGTTTTGCGAGAAATCCTCAATGTTTTGCTGTTTGTTGTGCTTTGCCTTTTCCATTCCCTTGCCCTCTCACTTAACAGTTCACTCCTTGGGTCGCCATACCCACAGGGTTCACTCCTTGGGTCGCCATACCCACAGGGTTCACTCCTTGGCTCGCCATACCCACCGGGTTCACTCCTTGGGTCGCCATACCCACAGGGTTCACTCCTTGGGTCGCCATACCCACAGGGTTCAAATCTGGGCCCCAGACTCTCAACGTGGCTGTGTAGGGTTCAAATCTGGGCCCCAGACTCTCACCGTGGCTGTGTAGGGTTCAAATCTGGGCCCCAGACTCTCACCGTGGCTGTGTAGGGTTCAAATCTGGGCCCCAGACTCTCACCGTGGCTGTGTAGGGTTCAAATCTGGGCCCCAGACTCTCACCGTGGCTGTGTATACAGGCTACCATCGGCATTTGGACACCATGAATACTATAGCATAATCTCAATGGTTACAACTTCCAAGACTTTTTAGGCGTTGCAGTTTGCACCCCCTTCTACAACCTAACTGAAAAGTAGCCTATACTTATAGCCACATTGAAGGCATCACACATGCACAAAATGATCACAACGCTAAAGTAAAAATAAATGACCCAAGACACAGCACAGGAAATGTTAGCCTGCATGGCTCCAGCCCTGAATCGCTAGCCACGCCCATTAAAAATAATTCTGTTTCATGAATCAGTCTGCGCTTCAGCAGTTTGCTATGTGGGAACAGCGCCCCCCTGTGGCGGTGATCACAGCGCCCCCTGTGGCGGTGATCACAGAAGCATCTCTTCTGCACTCACGGACAGGAACTGTCTGGGCAGTCACGCCTCAGTCCTGAGGCCCCTCCCTCCAGGTGGCGAGATATACTGTGCTGTGCCGCATAGAGTAATACAAGGATAGAGACCGGACCGGAGCTCTAGCCCCGCCCCCAAGCTATTCATTTCAATGGAAGTTGCTCAGTGACGTTTTGAAGCATCCGGAAGAACTGCCGGAAGTACAATTATAACTCAATGGATCAAGCGAGCTCGACCTCAAATTTGAGGTCCGGGGCTGACGCACATGACGTCATGAAGGTCCGTCCACCTCCATGAGCGTGCTGCAGTTCCACTGTTCGCCAGTAGGTAGTGGTGGCAGCTTCAATGTTGGATAGCCGTACTGGGGGCTTGGTGCCGTGTGACTTCTTCATTCCAAGCTTTCTTCTCGGTGAGATCGCAGCAATATCTCCAAAGTCTGGTGAGTTCAATAGTGTTTCATAAGGACCGTTTAGAAGTCTGGTGAGTCCAATACTGTTTCATAAGGACCGTTTAGAAGTCTGGTGAGTCCAATAGTGGTGTTTCATAAGGACCGTTTAGAAGTCTGGTGAGTCCAATAGTGATGTTTCATAAGGACCGTTTAGAAGTCTGGTGAGTCCAATAGTGATGTTTCATAAGGACCGTTTAGAAGTCTGGTGAGTCCAATAGTGATGTTTCATAAGGACCGTTTAGAAGTCTGGTGAGTCCAATAGTGATGTTTCATAAGGACCGTTTAGAAGTCTGGTGAGTCCAATAGTGATGTTTCATAAGGACCGTTTAGAAGTCTGGTGAGTCCAATAGTGATGTTTCATAAGGACCGTTTAGAAGTCTGGTGAGTCCAATACTGTTTCATAAGGACCGTTTAGAAGTCTCGTGAGTTCAATAGTGATGTTTCATAAGGACCGTTTAGAAGTCTGGTGAGTTCAATAGTGATGTTTCATAAGGACCGTTTAGCCAACTGCTGATTAATAACCCATTTAGAACTGAGCTCGATTCTACAAATGCCTTCTAAATCATGCCAGTTTTCTGAAAAACCTATGTTTCAGTGGTTCTTAAACATTTTCATGTCAAGGAGCTTGTAGATCTGCTATTTTTCAATAACTAAAGTGTAATGCTTGAAACACCAAAAAGGGGTTCCCGCCCAGAATGGGATAAAACATTAGGTTACGTAGGTAACCCCTGTTTTATAACAGTCAAGCGAAGCAGTTCGCT
>NW_027638540.1:10000-12574 GCF_951216825.1 Electrona antarctica
AACGCAGAGCATATGCAAAACACCATGTCAAGGAGATACGCTCCGACACCACTTTCTCTCTGTGTCTTTTACATACACATAGGCGCGCGCACGCCACGCCACCCACGCCACGCACGCACGCCACGCCACGCCACGCCACGCACGCACACACGCACGCACGTACGCACGCGCGCGCGCGCACAATCACTTTTCTATTTCTTCCGAATTTTCTCTTTTCTTCACCTCCCACTGCCAGCAGCACCCATCTCCAGCTTTGTCATTTGTGTGACTGTTTCTCCCCTCCCCCCTCACCCTCTCTCTCTCTCTTTCTCTCTCTCTCTCTCTCTCTCTCTCTCTCTCTCTCTCTCTCTCTCTGCCTCTGCATACACAGTACTTCTTTCTCTCGCGTGCTGACAAGTGCATGCCTTGTTTATTTCTGTGGAGGGGAAAACAGACCGGTATTTATTCTGTCTATCCCCCCCCCTCTCTCTCTTTCTCTCTCTCTCTCTCTTTCTCTATCTCTCTCTCTCTCCTTTCTCACACCTCTCAGGCACCGTTAACTTTCTTTTTCGGGAATTGTGTTGTTGTTGTTGTTGTTTAAATACACATTTCATAATTCATATTCAATCCAGGGGTGTAGTTATTGTGGATAGTGTTGGACTTGGGCCAAGTCACGTTGAAATGGTGAAATTAGTTTTGAGTTGTGCATGTAGTGAAATTCTGCCGTGGTAACCTTGTATATTCAAAACTGTACTTTACTGGACACTATAAACCGCTTTCACTTTCAAAACATTTAGCGAGAATAGTAGACCTAAACAAAATAGTAAAGCTGACAGCCGATACAAGCGTTGTTAGATCAGATACAAGAGTGCTGCGCCACTTTAGCGCAGCACTCTTGCAGAACAACTTATGGCATTCGTTTACAAAGTAAATCATAATTGAAAGTTGAAATATAGAGATACCAGTATGTGGTTTCTGCAGTGCCCGGCAATGACGGAGAGTGGGTGTTGTGCATGTCTCTCATCTTAAACCTCCCTCGTGGCTGCAATAATCATAATATGACAATCAATATTGATATTGTGTTATATGTGACTATATCATATATATTATATGATCTTGGATTTTGGATATCATAAGATATAGCATAAGTTTTGTCTTCCTGGTTTTGATCAGTGAGTGTGGAACTATAGTGGCCCTCTGGAGTGAGTGTGGAACTATAGTGGCCCTCTGGAATGAGTGTGTAACTATGGTGGCCCTCTGGAGTGAGTGTGGAACTATAGTGGCCCTCTGGAGTGAGTCTGGAACTATAGTGGCCCTCTGGAGTGAGTGTGGAACTATAGTGGCCCTCTGGAGTGAGTGTGGAACTATAGTGGCCCTCTGGAGTGAGTGTGGAACTATGGTGGCCCTCTGGAGTGAGTGTGGAACTATGGTGGCCCTCTGGAGTGAGTGTGGAACTATGGTGGCCCTCTGGAGTGAGTATGGAAGTATTGTGGCCTTCTGGAGTGAGTGTGGAACTATAGTGGCCCTCTGGGGTGAGTGTGGAACTATAGTGGCCCTCTGGAGTGAGTGAGTTTATTTTATTTTTTTAATATTTCGCAATATGTGAAATATATTTACGGTCATACTGAATGAGAGAGAGAGAGCCCGACTGACTGTTAACCACCTTGAATTTGTTAAGTTATAAGATGTAAGAACTATCAGAACGTGCGTGCGTGCGTGCGTGCGTGCGTGCGTGCGTGCGTGCGTGCGTGCGTGCGTGCGTGCGTGCGTGCGTGCGTGCGTGCGTGCGTGCGTGCAGGTGCAGGTATTTGTGGCACCAGTTGATAAGCAGAGGAGATGCGTTTCTCTCCAGAAGTCAACAGTGCGTAGCTCTGCTCCGCTAATAGACAGCGGCTCTGCATATGTACGTAATGTGTTGCTGAGCAGGAGAGAGCTACATGCTCTGCTATACTGAGTCTGCGTGTCTCTCTCTCTCTCTGTGTGTGTGTGTGTGTGTGTGTGTGTGTGTGTGTGTGTGTGTGTGTGTGTGTGTGTGTGTGTGTGTGTGTGTGTGTGTGTGTGTGTGTGTGTGTGTGTGTGTGTGTGTGTGTGCGACGGCCGTGCGTAGGTTTGGATTGTTCTGTTTATACATTTTTATATTATTGTATATAATGTTGCACAACAGTATACAGTTCATATACATAATGTAGTTGTTAGTTCTTTGCATGTCCTTGGCATGCATGACTATTCATTCACACACACAAACGTGCGCGCACACAGGTGTGTGTTTGTGCACACTTTGCGCACCCATTTGTACGTGTGCGCATATATATATTTTAGGATTTAGAGCTGAATGCTGACGGCTATAGATGGGAATCGGATGAGAAACAGAGGAAGAGGATGGATGGATGGATGGATGGATGGATACAGCGGCAGTGAGATGAGGGAGATGAAGTGAAGAGAGGGGGATGCAGCAGGAGAATAGAGAGAGAGAGAGAGAGAGAGAGAGAGAGAGAGAGATGGAGAGATGGAGAGACAGCAGAGTATTCTCCAGGGAGACATGCACGGGGACCAAAGACACATTCTGCCACCATAAGCATGTTTAAAATTTTGAAC
>NW_027638539.1:0-52109 GCF_951216825.1 Electrona antarctica
AAGCCCAGTTTGGCCCTGTTCACTTTTGCTTAGCAGAGTCTGTATCTTCAAAACTAGACACTCTGCAGGCCTATAAGCTTGGCTGGGGGCAGAGAAGCAGAGTCTGAGCAGCTACAGGAAGGATGGAGGGGTTCAGACAAGGTTTTCCAACTCCGTGCCTAAATGTCACTTTCACAGCGAAATAAGCCCAGTTTGGCCCTGTTCACTTTTGCTTAGCAGAGTCTGTATCTTCAAAACTAGACACTCTGCAGGCCTATAAGCTTGGCTGGGGGCAGAGAAGCAGAGTCTGAGCAGCTACAGGAAGGATGGAGGGGTTCAGACAAGGTTTTCCAAGTCCGTGCCTAAATCTCACTTTCACAGCGAAATAAGCCCAGTTTGGCCCTGTTCACTTTTGCTTAGCAGAGTCTGTATCTTCAAAACTAGACACTCTGCAGGCCTATATCAGCCCAATATCAATATCAGCCCAATATCAATATCAGCCCAATATCAGCATCAGCCCAATATCAGCATCAGCCCAATATCAGCATCAGCCCAATATCAGCATCAGCCCAATATCAGCATCAGCCCAATATCAGCATCAGCCCAATATCAGCATCAGCCCAATATCAGCATCAGCCCAATATCAGCATCAGCCCAATATCAGCATCAGCCCAATATCAGCATCAGCCCAATATCAGCATCAGCCCAATATCAGCATCAGCCCAATATCAGCATCAGCCCAATATCAGCATCAGCCCAATATCAGCATCAGCCCAATATCAGCATCAGCCCAATATCAGCATCAGCCCAATATCAGCATCAGCCCAATATCAGCATCAGCCCAATATCAGCATCAGCCCAATATCAGCATCAGCCCAATATCAGCATCAGCCCAATATCAGCATCAGCCCAATATCAGCATCAGCCCAATATCAGCATCAGCCCAATATCAGCATCAGCCCAATATCAGCATCAGCCCAATATCAGCATCAGCCCAATATCAGCATCAGCCCAATATCAGCATCAGCCCAATATCAGCATCAGCCCAATATCAGCATCAGCCCAATATCAGCATCAGCCCAATATCAGCATCAGCCCAATATCAGCATCAGCCCAATATCAGCATCAGCCCAATATCAGCATCAGCCCAATATCAGCATCAGCCCAATATCAGCATCAGCCCAATATCAGCATCAGCCCAATATCAGCATCAGCCCAATATCAGCATCAGCCCAATATCAGCATCAGCCCAATATCAGCATCAGCCCAATATCAGCATCAGCCCAATATCAGCATCAGCCCAATATCAGCATCAGCCCAATATCAGCATCAGCCCAATATCAGCATCAGCCCAATATCAGCATCAGCCCAATATCAGCATCAGCCCAATATCAGCATCAGCCCAATATCAGCATCAGCCCAATATCAGCATCAGCCCAATATCAGCATCAGCCCAATATCAGCATCAGCCCAATATCAGCATCAGCCCAATATCAGCATCAGCCCAATATCAGCATCAGCCCAATATCAGCATCAGCCCAATATCAGCATCAGCCCAATATCAGCATCAGCCCAATATCAGCATCAGCCCAATATCAGCATCAGCCCAATATCAGCATCAGCCCAATATCAGCATCAGCCCAATATCAGCATCAGCCCAATATCAGCATCAGCCCAATATCAGCATCAGCCCAATATCAGCATCAGCCCAATATCAGCATCAGCCCAATATCAGCATCAGCCCAATATCAGCATCAGCCCAATATCAGCATCAGCCCAATATCAGCATCAGCCCAATATCAGCATCAGCCCAATATCAGCATCAGCCCAATATCAGCATCAGCCCAATATCAGCATCAGCCCAATATCAGCATCAGCCCAATATCAGCATCAGCCCAATATCAGCATCAGCCCAATATCAGCATCAGCCCAATATCAGCATCAGCCCAATATCAGCATCAGCCCAATATCAGCATCAGCCCAATATCAGCATCAGCCCAATATCAGCATCAGCCCAATATCAGCATCAGCCCAATATCAGCATCAGCCCAATATCAGCATCAGCCCAATATCAGCATCAGCCCAATATCAGCATCAGCCCAATATCAGCATCAGCCCAATATCAGCATCAGCCCAATATCAGCATCAGCCCAATATCAGCATCAGCCCAATATCAGCATCAGCCCAATATCAGCATCAGCCCAATATCAGCATCAGCCCAATATCAGCATCAGCCCTAGACACTCTGCAGGCCTATAAGCTTGGCTGGGGGCAGAGAAGCAGCCCAATATGATATAATATCAGCTGATGCTGATATTGGGCTGATGCTGATATTGGGCTGATGCTGATATTGGGCTGATGCTGATATTGGGCTGATGCTGATATTGGGCTGATGCTGATATTGGGCTGATGCTGATATTGGGCTGATGCTGATATTGGGCTGATGCTGATATTGGGCTGATGCTGATATTGGGCTGATGCTGATATTGGGCTGATGCTGATATTGGGCTGATGCTGATATTGGGCTGATGCTGATATTGGGCTGATGCTGATATTGGGCTGATGCTGATATTGGGCTGATGCTGATATTGGGCTGATGCTGATATTGGGCTGATGCTGATATTGGGCTGATGCTGATATTGGGCTGATGCTGATATTGGGCTGATGCTGATATTGGGCTGATGCTGATATTGGGCTGATGCTGATATTGGGCTGATGCTGATATTGGGCTGATGCTGATATTGGGCTGATGCTGATATTGGGCTGATGCTGATATTGGGCTGATGCTGATATTGGGCTGATGCTGATATTGGGCTGATGCTGATATTGGGCTGATGCTGATATTGGGCTGATGCTGATATTGGGCTGATGCTGATATTGGGCTGATGCTGATATTGGGCTGATGCTGATATTGGGCTGATGCTGATATTGGGCTGATGCTGATATTGGGCTGATGCTGATATTGGGCTGATGCTGATATTGGGCTGATGCTGATATTGGGCTGATGCTGATATTGGGCTGATGCTGATATTGGGCTGATGCTGATATTGGGCTGATGCTGATATTGGGCTGATGCTGATATTGGGCTGATGCTGATATTGGGCTGATGCTGATATTGGGCTGATGCTGATATTGGGCTGATGCTGATATTGGGCTGATGCTGATATTGGGCTGATGCTGATATTGGGCTGATGCTGATATTGGGCTGATGCTGATATTGGGCTGATGCTGATATTGGGCTGATGCTGATATTGGGCTGATGCTGATATTGGGCTGATGCTGATATTGGGCTGATGCTGATATTGGGCTGATGCTGATATTGGGCTGATGCTGATATTGGGCTGATGCTGATATTGGGCTGATGCTGATATTGGGCTGATGCTGATATTGGGCTGATGCTGATATTGGGCTGATGCTGATATTGGGCTGATGCTGATATTGGGCTGATGCTGATATTGGGCTGATGCTGATATTGGGCTGATGCTGATATTGGGCTGATGCTGATATTGGGCTGATGCTGATATTGGGCTGATGCTGATATTGGGCTGATGCTGATATTGGGCTGATGCTGATATTGGGCTGATGCTGATATTGGGCTGATGCTGATATTGGGCTGATGCTGATATTGGGCTGATGCTGATATTGGGCTGATGCTGATATTGGGCTGATGCTGATATTGGGCTGATGCTGATATTGGGCTGATATTGATATTGGGCTGATATTGATATTGGGCTGATATAGGCCTGCAGAGTGTCTAGTTTTGAAGATACAGACTCTGCTAAGCAAAAGTGAACAGGGCCAAACTGGGCTTATTTCGCTGTGAAAGTGAGATTTAGGCACGGACTTGGAAAACCTTGTCTGAACCCCTCCATCCTTCCTGTAGCTGCTCAGACTCTGCTTCTCTGCCCCCAGCCAAGCTTATAGGCCTGCAGAGTGTCTAGTTTTGAAGATACAGACTCTGCTAAGCAAAAGTGAACAGGGCCAAACTGGGCTTATTTCGCTGTGAAAGTGACATTTAGGCACGGAGTTGGAAAACCTTGTCTGAACCCCTCCATCCTTGCTGTAGCTGCTCAGACTCTGCTTCTCTGCCCCCAGCCAAGCTTATAGGCCTGCAGAGTGTCTAGTTTTGAAGATACAGACTCTGCTAAGCAAAAGTGAACAGGGCCAAACTGGGCTTATTTCGCTGTGAAAGTGACATTTAGGCACGGAGTTGGAAAACCTTGTCTGAACCCCTCCATCCTTCCTGTAGCTGCTCAGACTCTGCTTCTCTGCCCCCAGCCAAGCTTATAGGCCTGCAGAGTGTCTAGTTTTGAAGATACAGACTCTGCTAAGCAAAAGTGAACAGGGCCAAACTGGGCTTATTTCGCTGTGAAAGTGACATTTAGGCACGGAGTTGGAAAACCTTGTCTGAACCCCTCCATCCTTCCTGTAGCTGCTCAGACTCTGCTTCTCTGCCCCCAGCCAAGCTTATAGGCCTGCAGAGTGTCTAGTTTTGAAGATACAGACTCTGCTAAGCAAAAGTGAACAGGGCCAAACTGGGCTTATTTCGCTGTGAAAGTGACATTTAGGCACGGAGTTGGAAAACCTTGTCTGAACCCCTCCATCCTTCCTGTAGCTGCTCAGACTCTGCTTCTCTGCCCCCAGCCAAGCTTATAGGCCTGCAGAGTGTCTAGTTTTGAAGATACAGACTCTGCTAAGCAAAAGTGAACAGGGCCAAACTGGGCTTATTTCGCTGTGAAAGTGACATTTAGGCACGGAGTTGGAAAACCTTGTCTGAACCCCTCCATCCTTCCTGTAGCTGCTCAGACTCTGCTTCTCTGCCCCCAGCCAAGCTTATAGGCCTGCAGAGTGTCTAGTTTTGAAGATACAGACTCTGCTAAGCAAAAGTGAACAGGGCCAAACTGGGCTTATTTCGCTGTGAAAGTGACATTTAGGCACGGAGTTGGAAAACCTTGTCTGAACCCCTCCATCCTTCCTGTAGCTGCTCAGACTCTGCTTCTCTGCCCCCAGCCAAGCTTATAGGCCTGCAGAGTGTCTAGTTTTGAAGATACAGACTCTGCTAAGCAAAAGTGAACAGGGCCAAACTGGGCTTATTTCGCTGTGAAAGTGACATTTAGGCACGGAGTTGGAAAACCTTGTCTGAACCCCTCCATCCTTCCTGTAGCTGCTCAGACTCTGCTTCTCTGCCCCCAGCCAAGCTTATAGGCCTGCAGAGTGTCTGGTTTTGAAGATACAGACTCTGCTAAGCAAAAGTGAACAGGGCCAAACTGGGCTTATTTCGCTGTGAAAGTGACATTTAGGCACGGAGTTGGAAAACCTTGTCTGAACCCCTCCATCCTTCCTGTAGCTGCTCAGACTCTGCTTCTCTGCCCCCAGCCAAGCTTATAGGCCTGCAGAGTGTCTAGTTTTGAAGATACAGACTCTGCTAAGCAAAAGTGAACAGGGCCAAACTGGGCTTATTTCGCTGTGAAAGTGACATTTAGGCACGGAGTTGGAAAACCTTGTCTGAACCCCTCCATCCTTCCTGTAGCTGCTCAGACTCTGCTTCTCTGCCCCCAGCCAAGCTTATAGGCCTGCAGAGTGTCTAGTTTTGAAGATACAGACTCTGCTAAGCAAAAGTGAACAGGGCCAAACTGGGCTTATTTCGCTGTGAAAGTGACATTTAGGCACGGAGTTGGAAAACCTTGTCTGAACCCCTCCATCCTTCCTGTAGCTGCTCAGACTCTGCTTCTCTGCCCCCAGCCAAGCTTATAGGCCTGCAGAGTGTCTAGTTTTGAAGATACAGACTCTGCTAAGCAAAAGTGAACAGGGCCAAACTGGGCTTATTTCGCTGTGAAAGTGACATTTAGGCACGGAGTTGGAAAACCTTGTCTGAACCCCTCCATCCTTCCTGTAGCTGCTCAGACTCTGCTTCTCTGCCCCCAGCCAAGCTTATAGGCCTGCAGAGTGTCTAGTTTTGAAGATACAGACTCTGCTAAGCAAAAGTGAACAGGGCCAAACTGGGCTTATTTCGCTGTGAAAGTGACATTTAGGCACGGAGTTGGAAAACCTTGTCTGAACCCCTCCATCCTTCCTGTAGCTGCTCAGACTCTGCTTCTCTGCCCCCAGCCAAGCTTATAGGCCTGCAGAGTGTCTAGTTTTGAAGATACAGACTCTGCTAAGCAAAAGTGAACAGGGCCAAACTGGGCTTATTTCGCTGTGAAAGTGACATCGAAATTTCACAGCGAAATAAGCCCAGTTTGGCCCTGTTCACTTTTGCTTAGCAGAGTCTGTATCTTCAAAACTAGACACTCTGCAGGCCTATAAGCTTGGCTGGGGGCAGAGAAGCAGAGTCTGAGCAGCTACAGGAAGGATGGAGGGGTTCAGACAAGGTTTTCCAACTCCGTGCCTAAATGTCACTTTCACAGCGAAATAAGCCCAGTTTGGCCCTGTTCACTTTTGCTTAGCAGAGTCTGTATCTTCAAAACTAGACACTCTGCAGGCCTATAAGCTTGGCTGGGGGCAGAGAAGCAGAGTCTGAGCAGCTACAGGAAGGATGGAGGGGTTCAGACAAGGTTTTCCAACTCCGTGCCTAAATGTCACTTTCACAGCGAAATAAGCCCAGTTTGGCCCTGTTCACTTTTGCTTAGCAGAGTCTGTATCTTCAAAACTAGACACTCTGCAGGCCTATAAGCTTGGCTGGGGGCAGAGAAGCAGAGTCTGAGCAGCTACAGGAAGGATGGAGGGGTTCAGACAAGGTTTTCCAACTCCGTGCCTAAATGTCACTTTCACAGCGAAATAAGCCCAGTTTGGCCCTGTTCACTTTTGCTTAGCAGAGTCTGTATCTTCAAAACTAGACACTCTGCAGGCCTATAAGCTTGGCTGGGGGCAGAGAAGCAGAGTCTGAGCAGCTACAGGAAGGATGGAGGGGTTCAGACAAGGTTTTCCAACTCCGTGCCTAAATGTCACTTTCACAGCGAAATAAGCCCAGTTTGGCCCTGTTCACTTTTGCTTAGCAGAGTCTGTATCTTCAAAACTAGACACTCTGCAGGCCTATAAGCTTGGCTGGGGGCAGAGAAGCAGAGTCTGAGCAGCTACAGGAAGGATGGAGGGGTTCAGACAAGGTTTTCCAACTCCGTGCCTAAATGTCACTTTCACAGCGAAATAAGCCCAGTTTGGCCCTGTTCACTTTTGCTTAGCAGAGTCTGTATCTTCAAAACTAGACACTCTGCAGGCCTATAAGCTTGGCTGGGGGCAGAGAAGCAGAGTCTGAGCAGCTACAGGAAGGATGGAGGGGTTCAGACAAGGTTTTCCAACTCCGTGCCTAAATGTCACTTTCACAGCGAAATAAGCCCAGTTTGGCCCTGTTCACTTTTGCTTAGCAGAGTCTGTATCTTCAAAACTAGACACTCTGCAGGCCTATAAGCTTGGCTGGGGGCAGAGAAGCAGAGTCTGAGCAGCTACAGGAAGGATGGAGGGGTTCAGACAAGGTTTTCCAACTCCGTGCCTAAATGTCACTTTCACAGCGAAATAAGCCCAGTTTGGCCCTGTTCACTTTTGCTTAGCAGAGTCTGTATCTTCAAAACTAGACACTCTGCAGGCCTATAAGCTTGGCTGGGGGCAGAGAAGCAGAGTCTGAGCAGCTACAGGAAGGATGGAGGGGTTCAGACAAGGTTTTCCAACTCCGTGCCTAAATGTCACTTTCACAGCGAAATAAGCCCAGTTTGGCCCTGTTCACTTTTGCTTAGCAGAGTCTGTATCTTCAAAACTAGACACTCTGCAGGCCTATAAGCTTGGCTGGGGGCAGAGAAGCAGAGTCTGAGCAGCTACAGGAAGGATGGAGGGGTTCAGACAAGGTTTTCCAACTCCGTGCCTAAATGTCACTTTCACAGCGAAATAAGCCCAGTTTGGCCCTGTTCACTTTTGCTTAGCAGAGTCTGTATCTTCAAAACTAGACACTCTGCAGGCCTATAAGCTTGGCTGGGGGCAGAGAAGCAGAGTCTGAGTAGCTACAGGAAGGATGGAGGGGTTCAGACAAGGTTTTCCAACTCCGTGCCTAAATGTCACTTTCACAGCGAAATAAGCCCAGTTTGGCCCTGTTCACTTTTGCTTAGCAGAGTCTGTATCTTCAAAACTAGACACTCTGCAGGCCTATAAGCTTGGCTGGGGGCAGAGAAGCAGAGTCTGAGCAGCTACAGGAAGGATGGAGGGGTTCAGACAAGGTTTTCCAACTCCGTGCCTAAATGTCACTTTCACAGCGAAATAAGCCCAGTTTGGCCCTGTTCACTTTTGCTTAGCAGAGTCTGTATCTTCAAAACTAGACACTCTGCAGGCCTATAAGCTTGGCTGGGGGCAGAGAAGCAGAGTCTGAGCAGCTACAGGAAGGATGGAGGGGTTCAGACAAGGTTTTCCAACTCCGTGCCTAAATGTCACTTTCACAGCGAAATAAGCCCAGTTTGGCCCTGTTCACTTTTGCTTAGCAGAGTCTGTATCTTCAAAACTAGACACTCTGCAGGCCTATAAGCTTGGCTGGGGGCAGAGAAGCAGAGTCTGAGCAGCTACAGGAAGGATGGAGGGGTTCAGACAAGGTTTTCCAACTCCGTGCCTAAATGTCACTTTCACAGCGAAATAAGCCCAGTTTGGCCCTGTTCACTTTTGCTTAGCAGAGTCTGTATCTTCAAAACTAGACACTCTGCAGGCCTATAAGCTTGGCTGGGGGCAGAGAAGCAGAGTCTGAGCAGCTACAGGAAGGATGGAGGGGTTCAGACAAGGTTTTCCAACTCCGTGCCTAAATGTCACTTTCACAGCGAAATAAGCCCAGTTTGGCCCTGTTCACTTTTGCTTAGCAGAGTCTGTATCTTCAAAACTAGACACTCTGCAGGCCTATCAGCCCAATATCAGCATCAGCCCAATATCAGCATCAGCCCAATATCAGCATCAGCCCAATATCAGCATCAGCCCAATATCAGCATCAGCCCAATATCAGCATCAGCCCAATATCAGCATCAGCCCAATATCAGCATCAGCCCAATATCAGCATCAGCCCAATATCAGCATCAGCCCAATATCAGCATCAGCCCAATATCAGCATCAGCCCAATATCAGCATCAGCCCAATATCAGCATCAGCCCAATATCAGCATCAGCCCAATATCAGCATCAGCCCAATATCAGCATCAGCCCAATATCAGCATCAGCCCAATATCAGCATCAGCCCAATATCAGCATCAGCCCAATATCAGCATCAGCCCAATATCAGCATCAGCCCAATATCAGCATCAGCCCAATATCAGCATCAGCCCAATATCAGCATCAGCCCAATATCAGCATCAGCCCAATATCAGCATCAGCCCAATATCAGCATCAGCCCAATATCAGCATCAGCCCAATATCAGCATCAGCCCAATATCAGCATCAGCCCAATATCAGCATCAGCCCAATATCAGCATCAGCCCAATATCAGCATCAGCCCAATATCAGCATCAGCCCAATATCAGCATCAGCCCAATATCAGCATCAGCCCAATATCAGCATCAGCCCAATATCAGCATCAGCCCAATATCAGCATCAGCCCAATATCAGCATCAGCCCAATATCAGCATCAGCCCAATATCAGCATCAGCCCAATATCAGCATCAGCCCAATATCAGCATCAGCCCAATATCAGCATCAGCCCAATATCAGCATCAGCCCAATATCAGCATCAGCCCAATATCAGCATCAGCCCAATATCAGCATCAGCCCAATATCAGCATCAGCCCAATATCAGCATCAGCCCAATATCAGCATCAGCCCAATATCAGCATCAGCCCAATATCAGCATCAGCCCAATATCAGCATCAGCCCAATATCAGCATCAGCCCAATATCAGCATCAGCCCAATATCAGCATCAGCCCAATATCAGCATCAGCCCAATATCAGCATCAGCCCAATATCAGCATCAGCCCAATATCAGCATCAGCCCAATATCAGCATCAGCCCAATATCAGCATCAGCCCAATATCAGCATCAGCCCAATATCAGCATCAGCCCAATATCAGCATCAGCCCAATATCAGCATCAGCCCAATATCAGCATCAGCCCAATATCAGCATCAGCCCAATATCAGCATCAGCCCAATATCAGCATCAGCCCAATATCAGCATCAGCCCAATATCAGCATCAGCCCAATATCAGCATCAGCCCAATATCAGCATCAGCCCAATATCAGCATCAGCCCAATATCAGCATCAGCCCAATATCAGCATCAGCCCAATATCAGCATCAGCCCAATATCAGCATCAGCCCAATATCAGCATCAGCCCAATATCAGCATCAGCCCAATATCAGCATCAGCCCAATATCAGCATCAGCCCAATATCAGCATCAGCCCAATATCAGCATCAGCCCAATATCAGCATCAGCCCAATATCAGCATCAGCCCAATATCAGCATCAGCCCAATATCAGCATCAGCCCAATATCAGCATCAGCCCAATATCAGCATCAGCCCAATATCAGCATCAGCCCAATATCAGCATCAGCCCAATATCAGCATCAGCCCAATATCAGCATCAGCCCAATATCAGCATCAGCCCAATATCAGCATCATCAGCCCAATATCAGCATCAGCCCAATATCAGCATCAGCCCAATATCAGCATCAGCCCAATATCAGCATCAGCCCAATATCAGCATCAGCCCAATATCAGCATCAGCCCAATATCAGCATCAGCCCAATATCAGCATCAGCCCAATATCAGCATCAGCCCAATATCAGCATCAGCCCAATATCAGCATCAGCCCAATATCAGCATCAGCCCAATATCAGCATCAGCCCAATATCAGCATCAGCCCAATATCAGCATCAGCCCAATATCAGCATCAGCCCAATATCAGCATCAGCCCAATATCAGCATCAGCTGATATTATATCATATTGGGCTGCTTCTCTGCCCCCAGCCAAGCTTATAGGCCTGCAGAGTGTCTAGGGCTGATGCTGATATTGGGCTGATGCTGATATTGGGCTGATGCTGATATTGGGCTGATGCTGATATTGGGCTGATGCTGATATTGGGCTGATGCTGATATTGGGCTGATGCTGATATTGGGCTGATGCTGATATTGGGCTGATGCTGATATTGGGCTGATGCTGATATTGGGCTGATGCTGATATTGGGCTGATGCTGATATTGGGCTGATGCTGATATTGGGCTGATGCTGATATTGGGCTGATGCTGATATTGGGCTGATGCTGATATTGGGCTGATGCTGATATTGGGCTGATGCTGATATTGGGCTGATGCTGATATTGGGCTGATGCTGATATTGGGCTGATGCTGATATTGGGCTGATGCTGATATTGGGCTGATGCTGATATTGGGCTGATGCTGATATTGGGCTGATGCTGATATTGGGCTGATGCTGATATTGGGCTGATGCTGATATTGGGCTGATGCTGATATTGGGCTGATGCTGATATTGGGCTGATGCTGATATTGGGCTGATGCTGATATTGGGCTGATGCTGATATTGGGCTGATGCTGATATTGGGCTGATGCTGATATTGGGCTGATGATGCTGATATTGGGCTGATGCTGATATTGGGCTGATGCTGATATTGGGCTGATGCTGATATTGGGCTGATGCTGATATTGGGCTGATGCTGATATTGGGCTGATGCTGATATTGGGCTGATGCTGATATTGGGCTGATGCTGATATTGGGCTGATGCTGATATTGGGCTGATGCTGATATTGGGCTGATGCTGATATTGGGCTGATGCTGATATTGGGCTGATGCTGATATTGGGCTGATGCTGATATTGGGCTGATGCTGATATTGGGCTGATGCTGATATTGGGCTGATGCTGATATTGGGCTGATGCTGATATTGGGCTGATGCTGATATTGGGCTGATGCTGATATTGGGCTGATGCTGATATTGGGCTGATGCTGATATTGGGCTGATGCTGATATTGGGCTGATGCTGATATTGGGCTGATGCTGATATTGGGCTGATGCTGATATTGGGCTGATGCTGATATTGGAAACCTTGTCTGAACCCCTCCATCCTTCCTGTAGCTGCTCAGACTCTGCTTCTCTGCCCCCAGCCAAGCTTATAGGCCTGCAGAGTGTCTAGTTTTGAAGATACAGACTCTGCTAAGCAAAAGTGAACAGGGCCAAACTGGGCTTATTTCGCTGTGAAAGTGACATTTAGGCACGGAGTTGGAAAACCTTGTCTGAACCCCTCCATCCTTCCTGTAGCTGCTCAGACTCTGCTTCTCTGCCCCCAGCCAAGCTTATAGGCCTGCAGAGTGTCTAGTTTTGAAGATACAGACTCTGCTAAGCAAAAGTGAACAGGGCCAAACTGGGCTTATTTCGCTGTGAAAGTGACATTTAGGCACGGAGTTGGAAAACCTTGTCTGAACCCCTCCATCCTTCCTGTAGCTGCTCAGACTCTGCTTCTCTGCCCCCAGCCAAGCTTATAGGCCTGCAGAGTGTCTAGTTTTGAAGATACAGACTCTGCTAAGCAAAAGTGAACAGGGCCAAACTGGGCTTATTTCGCTGTGAAAGTGACATTTAGGCACGGAGTTGGAAAACCTTGTCTGAACCCCTCCATCCTTCCTGTAGCTGCTCAGACCAGGGCTGGACTGGCCACCGGGCATACCGGGCATTTGCCCGGTGGGCCGCGACCGTAGGGGCCGCTCAAATTATGATATGATTAAAAAAAAAAAAAAAAAAAAGACGGCCCCATATTACAATAGTTACGGTAATAATTTCGGCCGAGGCTGGGGCCTGGGCGCTCGCCACAGCCCACGGGGTGGGGGGGGTGGGGGGGTGGGGGCCGGCCCAAATCGTGAACAAACTCATTTTATTGGCCCACTAGCTTGTCTGTCAACTTATACCTGGCCCAGCCCAGAATTGGGCCTATCACCGCTTTCCAAACGGCCCTGGGGTACCGCCCAGGCGCCCCTGTTTCTTTGAGGAGAGGAGATTTGCTGCAGGAAGGTGTGTGTGGAGAAGAGTTGACTTGAGGAAAACAAAACAAAACAACGGACCGAACGAAAAGATTACAACAAAAATGGAGAAGGACAGGGACACCAAAAAACGGAAAGGTGGTGCACAGAAAGTAAGAGATAAGAAAAAAAGGGCTTTAGAGACAGACGCTGCTTCAAGTAAAAAATTAACGCAGATGTTTTCTGCAAGGCCAGCAGCACCTGCTGCTGGGGCCAGTGGGGGGGTAGCTGATGACAGTGAGGCTGGTGAGCCGAGGCCTAGTTCGAGCAGCTCCATGGATGCTGCTGCTGCTTCTCGGAATGAAACTCCACACAGTCCACAGCCTGTGGTGACGGTGTCGGGTTACAACAGTGACTTAGAGAGCGAGTCAGAGGCTCCTACTACGGCACAGAAGCCCGTCGTTGTTGAGGAGGAGGTGGTGGTGGTCATGGAGGAGGAGGAGGATCAGGATCGACAACAAATTATAATTTTTGAGGAAGGCTCACATGAAGGAGGAGATGTTGTGGTAAGCATGGAGGCTTGTGTATGCCCTCCAGGCTCCAGCAGCAAGCATGGTGTGGATAAAATAATAAATACAAATAAAATAAAATACTGACGGTGACTGTGACGGTGCGACCTACAAAATGGTTCAGAAATGGTTGCTTAGCTCTATCTATGAACACAATTGACTTACTCAACTGGAAACAAGCTCTGTTCTCTGCATGGTGTGGTGTGTGTTGTTGTTGCAAATATCTACTTGTCTAATGTATGGAAAACATTAACAATCATATTCATATAATTCACACTATGCTGTGACACACACACACACACAATATATATATATATATATATATATATAATATATATATTTGTGTGTGTGTGAATTACATCCTCAGAATCACCAGGCCATATATGGGCTTTAAGGACATTCATTCATAAAACTAAATAAATACTGTACTATGTACAGTACTAGTAGTAGGCTGCACAGTGCACATAGTGTTTCAATCACAATGTATTGTTTATTGGCCTTTCAGTTTCAGCATGATCACAGGATAGTTATTATTAAACACTGGATTATTCTACTGTTAAAATTTCCTCTTGCTGTATGTATAACCTATACAGTATACTGCATATTTAGCCATCACATTCAACTTTCTCAAATATAGCCCATTAAACCCAAGTGTTCAGATCATGATGCTCTTGTTTTCCATTCATTAGCTAACTAGCCGAAGTTCTGATTGCATGCAGACACATTTTTGCATGTAATCATGTTCATACTTCACCCATTCATTACAGTCAATCCTCTACTACTTCTCATGTCTAGGTTTGTGATAGACAGTCACCCAGTACATCGGTTCAAGTGGATATCCCAAGCAGCTCAGACTCCCCAGAGCCAGAGCCAGGCCCAGGCCCAGCTATAAATTATTTCACCCGTCCCAACCCAAACACCACTGAGCTGTTTTTTAAATATCACCCTCAACAAAAGTCAGATAACGCAGTGATGCAGAGAGTTTTCTCCTGCAAGGATGGCACAGACAGAAAATGGCTATCATATGACGAAGAAAACCATACAGCCTACTGCTTCGTTTGTTTGGCCTTTGCAAAATCCACTCATTACAGCATTTTTATTACTGGTATGACAGCTTTGAGGCATATACACGACCGTGCACAGGAGCATGAGAGGGGCCAGGCACATAGGACTTGTGCAGAAGCATATTTTTTGCAATCTTCCCAAGCCAACATAAAGGGTTTGCTGAGTGGAAAGCAGATGTCTGCTCACAGAGACCAGGTTAAAAAGAAACGTCAGGTTATGGAGCGTATAGTGGATGTTGTGAAGATTGTAGGCAAGAGGGGGCTTTCCTACAGGTCAGATAATGAGGCAGCATATACACTGGCTGACAGACAAATTGACCATGGCAACTTTTTAGAGATAATACTAATCCTGGGAAAGTATGATGTGGTAATGAATGAGCATCTTACTAATTGCATCGAGCAGAGCAAAATACACCATGAGTCTGGGGCAAAAGGCAGAGGTTCCCTTGTCACATTAATATCAAAAACAACAGTCAATTATGTCATAGATACAATTAAGCAACTAATTCAAGAATCGATTTCCACAGAGATTCAGGGTGCTGGGATGTATTCTGTCCAAATTGATACAACGCAGGACATCACCTCTCAGGATCAATGCTCAGTTATTCTGAGATATGTCACCAATGTTGTTAATGAGAGGCTCGTTGCATTGGTCAAGTGCAAGGACTCTACTGGGCAGTACTTTGTCGATATGCTGACAGACGTCCTGAACAAATTGAAATTGGACGTTACCAAGTGTATCGGCAGTGCAACAGATGGAGCCTCTAATATGCAAGGGAAATATAAAGGCTTTTCTACCCTGTTGCGCGCACAGTCCCCAAACCAGCTACATGTGTGGTGCTATGCACATGTCCTGAATCTGGTGATGTCTGACACAACACAGACAGTCCTTGAAAGTGGCTCTCTGTTTTCTCTCCTGAATGACATTGCGGTGTTCATCAGAGAGTCATATAAACGAATGAATCAGTGGGAGAATGAAAGCCAGGACAAGCGACACAGACGGCTTTCTCCAATTGGAGAAACACGGTGGTGGGCAAAGCACGAGGCCCTGAAGAAAGTATTTGGTTTCTTTGCCAAGCCTGAAAGTGGACTCTTTATTGATGTACTGCTCACGTTGTCAGCCACAAAGAAACTGCAAACGACACCGGTGGCTGCGCGCATTAAAGCAAGGGGATACATTGAGGCCTTGCTCAGGTTTGAGACTGTACTCACCGCACAGACCTTCCTGTGGATATTTGAGGAAACATCACCGCTGTCCTTGTATCTGCAAACCAAAGGGATGGACATCCTCCTGGCCCATAGACTGGTTGTCAAAGTACAGGACAAGTTGCAAGAGATGTCAAGAGACTTCACGACAGTCAAGGCAGCTGCAGGCACATTTGTGACATGGGCAAATAAAAAATTGGAGGAGCATGACAAGGAAACGGAATTGGAGGTTGAGGCCGCACTGCCGGAGAAAAGGCTAAAGAAGAAAAAACTCATGCCTGGAGAGATGGCCCCTGATGAGGCATTGTCTGATGCAGAGCAAGCCTATGTAGTCAATGTGCATAATGCAGTGATGGACACAGCAGTTGGGACCATCCGCAGAAGGTTTCTGTCTCATGGGACGATGTATGCTGACTTGGCGATTCTGGACCCCAGTAAATTTGACACGCTCAATGAAAGTGCTCTCCCTCAGTCTGCCCTCCAAGAGCTCAGCAAATGTTTGCTGAAGTTTGACGACAGGGCAACAGTGGAGAGATTACAGAGTGAGCTGAAAAGTTTAGCTTCACAATGGGATACGCTTAAAGCTTCTCGATTTGACGAGTACCTGTCTAGGGAGGCAGTGGAGGTGGAGGATGAATCTGGTGACATAGAGGTTGAAATTGTCAACAAAAAATGTACTCCCTGCAAAGACTGTCCACTGTGCTGCTACCAGCTACTCATGAGGTATAACCTTCTAGAGTCCTCATACCATGTAATTGGCCTTGCATACAAGTTCCTCCTCACTCTGTCCATCACCCAGGTGGCCTGTGAACGGTCATTTTCCACCCTGAAGTTCATCAAAAGCAGACTCAGGAGCTCACTGTCACAGGACCACTTGGAGGCCTTCATGTTGATGGCTACTGAGAAGGACGTCCTTATGGACGTGGACACGGACAAAGTGATTGACCGAATTGCAGAGAAGAGTCAAACGATGGCAAAAATGCTCCTCTAATTGGGTAAGACATTTTGTGGTAGTAGTAATAATAACACATTATTATTATTATTATTATTATTATTATTATTATTATTATTATAGCTGTTATTAGTAGTAGTTTTTATTCCAACCATATCTGAAGATGAGGCGACTCAATTTCTCATGCTCTCTCTCTCTCTCTCTCCCTCTCTCTCTCATACAGGACTTCAATTTTGTTTGAGGAGTTCTCCTTCTTCACCTGCTGGCAAGGGCTTGGCAGTATTTCTGGATTCAGTGAGTATAAACAATGTCAAAGTCTGTACTTTGGGTGATGTTCCCATTTATTGGAATATTTACAAAACATTAAAATGCCTGTTGTTGAGCTGTCTACTCTATCATCATGTAAACAGAGACTAAAGTGCACTGCATGTGTGGCCAGAGTGAGGCTCAGTGAGCTATAACATACAGATTAGATTCTATACATCTAATAGGCCTACTCACATTTAAATGGCCCCTAACCTCCTACAATTATACTATCCATAATTCTACTAATATCTATCCAACACTCTTGGATAGACTGACACACTTTAATTTGGATTGAACTAGATAATGCACTAAATGCAGTGTGATCATTTGACACAAGTCATTTCTCATCTCTCTCTCTCTCTCTCTCTCCCCCCTCACAGGCTGCCTATTTGTTTGAGGAGGACCCAGTAGATGTCCCCTGCCCTCCTGTTTATGAATCCTACGTTGAAAACAGGCAGTTCATCATGTACAAGCTTGTCAAGCATTTTCTTTTACTCAGTGAGTATTGTAGTGAGTTTGTATCCTTACTCTGTAATGTATGACATTATGGAGTTTGGACTCAATAATGTATAGATTATTATTTAATCACTGAAATCATGTGTACATTTTTTGTATTGTTGTCTGTCTTTCACAGGGCTCTATTGGTTCCAGTGTGGCAGTGTGATTTATTTTGAGAGGCCTGCAGTGTCCTTCTGATGTGCAGCATCATCCATGTAAGAGCAATCCACTCTCCCCCTGGGCTAACTACTGTTTTATACAATCAGTTAAATAATGTAAACATGTATTGTCTGTCTGTCTTTCACAGGGGTCCGTGTGTTTCAGTGTGTTTTGAGAGACCTAGTACTTTGCTGCCTGAGTCCAGATGTGTTGGCGCCCCCTATTGGTTCCAGTGCGTGATTTTTGAGAGGCCTGCAGTTTCTTGCTGATGTCCTTTATCCAGCATCACCCATGTAAGAGCAATCCACTCTACTCCTGGGCTAACTACTGTATTATACATTTATTTATAGACTCCAGAACATGAATGGTAATCAGTAAAATAATGTAAACTTGTTATGTTGTTCTGTCTTTCACAGGGTTCCAGGCTTTCTGTGTGTTTCAATGTGTTTGAGAGACCTAGTACTTTGCTGCCAGAGTCCTGTGTTTCAGCCAGAATAATCCTCTTGTAAGAAGTAAGAGCAATATACAATTGAGCTCTGCTCTGCTTTATGAGAAAACATATGTTTACCAGAATCATTGCAGAAGCAATACACTCTCCTCTTTGGCCAACTACTGTATTATACATTTTATTTCAGTCATAACTGCAGAACATTACATGAACATGGATATTGTTCTATAATCACTTAATATGTATATGTTCTGTTTGTCCTTCACACAGGGCTGTGTGTTCCTGTGTGTTTTTGAGTGACCTGCTACGGTACCTACCTTGCTGCCATTCTGCCAGTGCAATCATGATAATTTCACTGTACCTGTATCAGTGAGTGACAAATAAACCCTTTTCTATCTTGAATCCTTTTGCCAGCATCATTCTTGTGAGAGCAACAAAGGGTTGTGTAGTTGTCTGTTGGTTTGTATCATTTGTTGTTCTGTAAAAGTGGTGGTATTAGCGCTTGTTTGTTTGTGTGTGCCTCGACGGAGCGGGCGGTAGATTTTGTGCTATCTGCACGCTGGTTGTGGTGGGCTGGTCTGGGCCAAATCCGCGCGAAAATGACCGGGCCGAATTTTTGTCCCAGTCCAGCCCTGGCTCAGACTCTGCTTCTCTGCCCCCAGCCAAGCTTATAGGCCTGCAGAGTGTCTAGTTTTGAAGATACAGACTCTGCTAAGCAAAAGTGAACAGGGCCAAACTGGGCTTATTTCGCTGTGAAAGTGACATTTAGGCACGGAGTTGGAAAACCTTGTCTGAACCCCTCCATCCTTCCTGTAGCTGCTCAGACTCTGCTTCTCTGCCCCCAGCCAAGCTTATAGGCCTGCAGAGTGTCTAGTTTTGAAGATACAGACTCTGCTAAGCAAAAGTGAACAGGGCCAAACTGGGCTTATTTCGCTGTGAAAGTGACATTTAGGCACGGAGTTGGAAAACCTTGTCTGAACCCCTCCATCCTTCCTGTAGCTGCTCAGACTCTGCTTCTCTGCCCCCAGCCAAGCTTATAGGCCTGCAGAGTGTCTAGTTTTGAAGATACAGACTCTGCTAAGCAAAAGTGAACAGGGCCAAACTGGGCTTATTTCGCTGTGAAAGTGACATTTAGGCACGGAGTTGGAAAACCTTGTCTGAACCCCTCCATCCTTCCTGTAGCTGCTCAGACTCTGCTTCTCTGCCCCCAGCCAAGCTTATAGGCCTGCAGAGTGTCTAGTTTTGAAGATACAGACTCTGCTAAGCAAAAGTGAACAGGGCCAAACTGGGCTTATTTCGCTGTGAAAGTGACATTTAGGCACGGAGTTGGAAAACCTTGTCTGAACCCCTCCATCCTTCCTGTAGCTGCTCAGACTCTGCTTCTCTGCCCCCAGCCAAGCTTATAGGCCTGCAGAGTGTCTAGTTTTGAAGATACAGACTCTGCTAAGCAAAAGTGAACAGGGCCAAACTGGGCTTATTTCGCTGTGAAAGTGACATTTAGGCACGGAGTTGGAAAACCTTGTCTGAACCCCTCCATCCTTCCTGTAGCTGCTCAGACTCTGCTTCTCTGCCCCCAGCCAAGCTTATAGGCCTGCAGAGTGTCTAGTTTTGAAGATACAGACTCTGCTAAGCAAAAGTGAACAGGGCCAAACTGGGCTTATTTCGCTGTGAAAGTGACATTTAGGCACGGAGTTGGAAAACCTTGTCTGAACCCCTCCATCCTTCCTGTAGCTGCTCAGACTCTGCTTCTCTGCCCCCAGCCAAGCTTATAGGCCTGCAGAGTGTCTAGTTTTGAAGATACAGACTCTGCTAAGCAAAAGTGAACAGGGCCAAACTGGGCTTATTTCGCTGTGAAAGTGACATTTAGGCACGGAGTTGGAAAACCTTGTCTGAACCCCTCCATCCTTCCTGTAGCTGCTCAGACTCTGCTTCTCTGCCCCCAGCCAAGCTTATAGGCCTGCAGAGTGTCTAGTTTTGAAGATACAGACTCTGCTAAGCAAAAGTGAACAGGGCCAAACTGGGCTTATTTCGCTGTGAAAGTGACATTTAGGCACGGAGTTGGAAAACCTTGTCTGAACCCCTCCATCCTTCCTGTAGCTGCTCAGACTCTGCTTCTCTGCCCCCAGCCAAGCTTATAGGCCTGCAGAGTGTCTAGTTTTGAAGATACAGACTCTGCTAAGCAAAAGTGAACAGGGCCAAACTGGGCTTATTTCGCTGTGAAAGTGACATTTAGGCACGGAGTTGGAAAACCTTGTCTGAACCCCTCCATCCTTCCTGTAGCTGCTCAGACTCTGCTTCTCTGCCCCCAGCCAAGCTTATAGGCCTGCAGAGTGTCTAGTTTTGAAGATACAGACTCTGCTAAGCAAAAGTGAACAGGGCCAAACTGGGCTTATTTCGCTGTGAAAGTGACATTTAGGCACGGAGTTGGAAAACCTTGTCTGAACCCCTCCATCCTTCCTGTAGCTGCTCAGACTCTGCTTCTCTGCCCCCAGCCAAGCTTATAGGCCTGCAGAGTGTCTAGTTTTGAAGATACAGACTCTGCTAAGCAAAAGTGAACAGGGCCAAACTGGGCTTATTTCGCTGTGAAAGTGACATTTAGGCACGGAGTTGGAAAACCTTGTCTGAACCCCTCCATCCTTCCTGTAGCTGCTCAGACTCTGCTTCTCTGCCCCCAGCCAAGCTTATAGGCCTGCAGAGTGTCTAGTTTTGAAGATACAGACTCTGCTAAGCAAAAGTGAACAGGGCCAAACTGGGCTTATTTCGCTGTGAAAGTGACATTTAGGCACGGAGTTGGAAAACCTTGTCTGAACCCCTCCATCCTTCCTGTAGCTGCTCAGACTCTGCTTCTCTGCCCCCAGCCAAGCTTATAGGCCTGCAGAGTGTCTAGTTTTGAAGATACAGACTCTGCTAAGCAAAAGTGAACAGGGCCAAACTGGGCTTATTTCGCTGTGAAAGTGACATTTAGGCACGGAGTTGGAAAACCTTGTCTGAACCCCTCCATCCTTCCTGTAGCTGCTCAGACTCTGCTTCTCTGCCCCCAGCCAAGCTTATAGGCCTGCAGAGTGTCTAGTTTTGAAGATACAGACTCTGCTAAGCAAAAGTGAACAGGGCCAAACTGGGCTTATTTCGCTGTGAAAGTGACATTTAGGCACGGAGTTGGAAAACCTTGTCTGAACCCCTCCATCCTTCCTGTAGCTGCTCAGACTCTGCTTCTCTGCCCCCAGCCAAGCTTATAGGCCTGCAGAGTGTCTAGTTTTGAAGATACAGACTCTGCTAAGCAAAAGTGAACAGGGCCAAACTGGGCTTATTTCGCTGTGAAAGTGACATTTAGGCACGGAGTTGGAAAACCTTGTCTGAACCCCTCCATCCTTCCTGTAGCTGCTCAGACTCTGCTTCTCTGCCCCCAGCCAAGCTTATAGGCCTGCAGAGTGTCTAGTTTTGAAGATACAGACTCTGCTAAGCAAAAGTGAACAGGGCCAAACTGGGCTTATTTCGCTGTGAAAGTGACATTTAGGCACGGAGTTGGAAAACCTTGTCTGAACCCCTCCATCCTTCCTGTAGCTGCTCAGACTCTGCTTCTCTGCCCCCAGCCAAGCTTATAGGCCTGCAGAGTGTCTAGTTTTGAAGATACAGACTCTGCTAAGCAAAAGTGAACAGGGCCAAACTGGGCTTATTTCGCTGTGAAAGTGACATTTAGGCACGGAGTTGGAAAACCTTGTCTGAACCCCTCCATCCTTCCTGTAGCTGCTCAGACTCTGCTTCTCTGCCCCCAGCCAAGCTTATAGGCCTGCAGAGTGTCTAGTTTTGAAGATACAGACTCTGCTAAGCAAAAGTGAACAGGGCCAAACTGGGCTTATTTCGCTGTGAAAGTGACATTTAGGCACGGAGTTGGAAAACCTTGTCTGAACCCCTCCATCCTTCCTGTAGCTGCTCAGACTCTGCTTCTCTGCCCCCAGCCAAGCTTATAGGCCTGCAGAGTGTCTAGTTTTGAAGATACAGACTCTGCTAAGCAAAAGTGAACAGGGCCAAACTGGGCTTATTTCGCTGTGAAAGTGACATTTAGGCACGGAGTTGGAAAACCTTGTCTGAACCCCTCCATCCTTCCTGTAGCTGCTCAGACTCTGCTTCTCTGCCCCCAGCCAAGCTTATAGGCCTGCAGAGTGTCTAGTTTTGAAGATACAGACTCTGCTAAGCAAAAGTGAACAGGGCCAAACTGGGCTTATTTCGCTGTGAAAGTGACATTTAGGCACGGAGTTGGAAAACCTTGTCTGAACCCCTCCATCCTTCCTGTAGCTGCTCAGACTCTGCTTCTCTGCCCCCAGCCAAGCTTATAGGCCTGCAGAGTGTCTAGTTTTGAAGATACAGACTCTGCTAAGCAAAAGTGAACAGGGCCAAACTGGGCTTATTTCGCTGTGAAAGTGACATTTAGGCACGGAGTTGGAAAACCTTGTCTGAACCCCTCCATCCTTCCTGTAGCTGCTCAGACTCTGCTTCTCTGCCCCCAGCCAAGCTTATAGGCCTGCAGAGTGTCTAGTTTTGAAGATACAGACTCTGCTAAGCAAAAGTGAACAGGGCCAAACTGGGCTTATTTCGCTGTGAAAGTGACATTTAGGCACGGAGTTGGAAAACCTTGTCTGAACCCCTCCATCCTTCCTGTAGCTGCTCAGACTCTGCTTCTCTGCCCCCAGCCAAGCTTATAGGCCTGCAGAGTGTCTAGTTTTGAAGATACAGACTCTGCTAAGCAAAAGTGAACAGGGCCAAACTGGGCTTATTTCGCTGTGAAAGTGACATTTAGGCACGGAGTTGGAAAACCTTGTCTGAACCCCTCCATCCTTCCTGTAGCTGCTCAGACTCTGCTTCTCTGCCCCCAGCCAAGCTTATAGGCCTGCAGAGTGTCTAGTTTTGAAGATACAGACTCTGCTAAGCAAAAGTGAACAGGGCCAAACTGGGCTTATTTCGCTGTGAAAGTGACATTTAGGCACGGAGTTGGAAAACCTTGTCTGAACCCCTCCATCCTTCCTGTAGCTGCTCAGACTCTGCTTCTCTGCCCCCAGCCAAGCTTATAGGCCTGCAGAGTGTCTAGTTTTGAAGATACAGACTCTGCTAAGCAAAAGTGAACAGGGCCAAACTGGGCTTATTTCGCTGTGAAAGTGACATTTAGGCACGGAGTTGGAAAACCTTGTCTGAACCCCTCCATCCTTCCTGTAGCTGCTCAGACTCTGCTTCTCTGCCCCCAGACAAGCTTATAGGCCTGCAGAGTGTCTAGTTTTGAAGATACAGACTCTGCTAAGCAAAAGTGAACAGGGCCAAACTGGGCTTATTTCGCTGTGAAAGTGACTTTTAGGCACGGAGTTGGAAAACCTTGTCTGAACCCCTCCATCCTTCCTGTAGCTGCTCAGACTCTGCTTCTCTGCCCCCAGCCAAGCTTATAGGCCTGCAGAGTGTCTAGTTTTGAAGATACAGACTCTGCTAAGCAAAAGTGAACAGGGCCAAACTGGGCTTATTTCGCTGTGAAAGTGACATTTAGGCACGGAGTTGGAAAACCTTGTCTGAACCCCTCCATCCTTCCTGTAGCTGCTCAGACTCTGCTTCTCTGCCCCCAGCCAAGCTTATAGGCCTGCAGAGTGTCTAGTTTTGAAGATACAGACTCTGCTAAGCAAAAGTGAACAGGGCCAAACTGGGCTTATTTCGCTGTGAAAGTGACATTTAGGCACGGAGTTGGAAAACCTTGTCTGAACCCCTCCATCCTTCCTGTAGCTGCTCAGACTCTGCTTCTCTGCCCCCAGCCAAGCTTATAGGCCTGCAGAGTGTCTAGTTTTGAAGATACAGACTCTGCTAAGCAAAAGTGAACAGGGCCAAACTGGGCTTATTTCGCTGTGAAAGTGACATTTAGGCACGGAGTTGGAAAACCTTGTCTGAACCCCTCCATCCTTCCTGTAGCTGCTCAGACTCTGCTTCTCTGCCCCCAGCCAAGCTTATAGGCCTGCAGAGTGTCTAGTTTTGAAGATACAGACTCTGCTAAGCAAAAGTGAACAGGGCCAAACTGGGCTTATTTCGCTGTGAAAGTGACATTTAGGCACGGAGTTGGAAAACCTTGTCTGAACCCCTCCATCCTTCCTGTAGCTGCTCAGACTCTGCTTCTCTGCCCCCAGCCAAGCTTATAGGCCTGCAGAGTGTCTAGTTTTGAAGATACAGACTCTGCTAAGCAAAAGTGAACAGGGCCAAACTGGGCTTATTTCGCTGTGAAAGTGACATCGAAATTTCACAGCGAAATAAGCCCAGTTTGGCCCTGTTCACTTTTGCTTAGCAGAGTCTGTATCTTCAAAACTAGACACTCTGCAGGCCTATAAGCTTGGCTGGGGGCAGAGAAGCAGAGTCTGAGCAGCTACAGGAAGGATGGAGGGGTTCAGACAAGGTTTTCCAACTCCGTGCCTAAATGTCACTTTCACAGCGAAATAAGCCCAGTTTGGCCCTGTTCACTTTTGCTTAGCAGAGTCTGTATCTTCAAAACTAGACACTCTGCAGGCCTATAAGCTTGGCTGGGGGCAGAGAAGCAGAGTCTGAGCAGCTACAGGAAGGATGGAGGGGTTCAGACAAGGTTTTCCAACTCCGTGCCTAAATGTCACTTTCACAGCGAAATAAGCCCAGTTTGGCCCTGTTCACTTTTGCTTAGCAGAGTCTGTATCTTCAAAACTAGACACTCTGCAGGCCTATAAGCTTGGCTGGGGGCAGAGAAGCAGAGTCTGAGCAGCTACAGGAAGGATGGAGGGGTTCAGACAAGGTTTTCCAACTCCGTGCCTAAATGTCACTTTCACAGCGAAATAAGCCCAGTTTGGCCCTGTTCACTTTTGCTTAGCAGAGTCTGTATCTTCAAAACTAGACACTCTGCAGGCCTATAAGCTTGGCTGGGGGCAGAGAAGCAGAGTCTGAGCAGCTACAGGAAGGATGGAGGGGTTCAGACAAGGTTTTCCAACTCCGTGCCTAAATGTCACTTTCACAGCGAAATAAGCCCAGTTTGGCCCTGTTCACTTTTGCTTAGCAGAGTCTGTATCTTCAAAACTAGACACTCTGCAGGCCTATAAGCTTGGCTGGGGGCAGAGAAGCAGAGTCTGAGCAGCTACAGGAAGGATGGAGGGGTTCAGACAAGGTTTTCCAACTCCGTGCCTAAATGTCACTTTCACAGCGAAATAAGCCCAGTTTGGCCCTGTTCACTTTTGCTTAGCAGAGTCTGTATCTTCAAAACTAGACACTCTGCAGGCCTATAAGCTTGGCTGGGGGCAGAGAAGCAGAGTCTGAGCAGCTACAGGAAGGATGGAGGGGTTCAGACAAGGTTTTCCAACTCCGTGCCTAAATGTCACTTTCACAGCGAAATAAGCCCAGTTTGGCCCTGTTCACTTTTGCTTAGCAGAGTCTGTATCTTCAAAACTAGACACTCTGCAGGCCTATAAGCTTGGCTGGGGGCAGAGAAGCAGAGTCTGAGCAGCTACAGGAAGGATGGAGGGGTTCAGACAAGGTTTTCCAACTCCGTGCCTAAATGTCACTTTCACAGCGAAATAAGCCCAGTTTGGCCCTGTTCACTTTTGCTTAGCAGAGTCTGTATCTTCAAAACTAGACACTCTGCAGGCCTATAAGCTTGGCTGGGGGCAGAGAAGCAGAGTCTGAGCAGCTACAGGAAGGATGGAGGGGTTCAGACAAGGTTTTCCAACTCCGTGCCTAAATGTCACTTTCACAGCGAAATAAGCCCAGTTTGGCCCTGTTCACTTTTGCTTAGCAGAGTCTGTATCTTCAAAACTAGACACTCTGCAGGCCTATAAGCTTGGCTGGGGGCAGAGAAGCAGAGTCTGAGCAGCTACAGGAAGGATGGAGGGGTTCAGACAAGGTTTTCCAACTCCGTGCCTAAATGTCACTTTCACAGCGAAATAAGCCCAGTTTGGCCCTGTTCACTTTTGCTTAGCAGAGTCTGTATCTTCAAAACTAGACACTCTGCAGGCCTATAAGCTTGGCTGGGGGCAGAGAAGCAGAGTCTGAGCAGCTACAGGAAGGATGGAGGGGTTCAGACAAGGTTTTCCAACTCCGTGCCTAAATGTCACTTTCACAGCGAAATAAGCCCAGTTTGGCCCTGTTCACTTTTGCTTAGCAGAGTCTGTATCTTCAAAACTAGACACTCTGCAGGCCTATAAGCTTGGCTGGGGGCAGAGAAGCAGAGTCTGAGCAGCTACAGGAAGGATGGAGGGGTTCAGACAAGGTTTTCCAACTCCGTGCCTAAATGTCACTTTCACAGCGAAATAAGCCCAGTTTGGCCCTGTTCACTTTTGCTTAGCAGAGTCTGTATCTTCAAAACTAGACACTCTGCAGGCCTATAAGCTTGGCTGGGGGCAGAGAAGCAGAGTCTGAGCAGCTACAGGAAGGATGGAGGGGTTCAGACAAGGTTTTCCAACTCCGTGCCTAAATGTCACTTTCACAGCGAAATAAGCCCAGTTTGGCCCTGTTCACTTTTGCTTAGCAGAGTCTGTATCTTCAAAACTAGACACTCTGCAGGCCTATAAGCTTGGCTGGGGGCAGAGAAGCAGAGTCTGAGCAGCTACAGGAAGGATGGAGGGGTTCAGACAAGGTTTTCCAACTCCGTGCCTAAATGTCACTTTCACAGCGAAATAAGCCCAGTTTGGCCCTGTTCACTTTTGCTTAGCAGAGTCTGTATCTTCAAAACTAGACACTCTGCAGGCCTATAAGCTTGGCTGGGGGCAGAGAAGCAGAGTCTGAGCAGCTACAGGAAGGATGGAGGGGTTCAGACAAGGTTTTCCAACTCCGTGCCTAAATGTCACTTTCACAGCGAAATAAGCCCAGTTTGGCCCTGTTCACTTTTGCTTAGCAGAGTCTGTATCTTCAAAACTAGACACTCTGCAGGCCTATAAGCTTGGCTGGGGGCAGAGAAGCAGAGTCTGAGCAGCTACAGGAAGGATGGAGGGGTTCAGACAAGGTTTTCCAACTCCGTGCCTAAATGTCACTTTCACAGCGAAATAAGCCCAGTTTGGCCCTGTTCACTTTTGCTTAGCAGAGTCTGTATCTTCAAAACTAGACACTCTGCAGGCCTATAAGCTTGGCTGGGGGCAGAGAAGCAGAGTCTGAGCAGCTACAGGAAGGATGGAGGGGTTCAGACAAGGTTTTCCAACTCCGTGCCTAAATGTCACTTTCACAGCGAAATAAGCCCAGTTTGGCCCTGTTCACTTTTGCTTAGCAGAGTCTGTATCTTCAAAACTAGACACTCTGCAGGCCTATAAGCTTGGCTGGGGGCAGAGAAGCAGAGTCTGAGCAGCTACAGGAAGGATGGAGGGGTTCAGACAAGGTTTTCCAACTCCGTGCCTAAATGTCACTTTCACAGCGAAATAAGCCCAGTTTGGCCCTGTTCACTTTTGCTTAGCAGAGTCTGTATCTTCAAAACTAGACACTCTGCAGGCCTATAAGCTTGGCTGGGGGCAGAGAAGCAGAGTCTGAGCAGCTACAGGAAGGATGGAGGGGTTCAGACAAGGTTTTCCAACTCCGTGCCTAAATGTCACTTTCACAGCGAAATAAGCCCAGTTTGGCCCTGTTCACTTTTGCTTAGCAGAGTCTGTATCTTCAAAACTAGACACTCTGCAGGCCTATAAGCTTGGCTGGGGGCAGAGAAGCAGAGTCTGAGCAGCTACAGGAAGGATGGAGGGGTTCAGACAAGGTTTTCCAACTCCGTGCCTAAATGTCACTTTCACAGCGAAATAAGCCCAGTTTGGCCCTGTTCACTTTTGCTTAGCAGAGTCTGTATCTTCAAAACTAGACACTCTGCAGGCCTATAAGCTTGGCTGGGGGCAGAGAAGCAGAGTCTGAGCAGCTACAGGAAGGATGGAGGGGTTCAGACAAGGTTTTCCAACTCCGTGCCTAAATGTCACTTTCACAGCGAAATAAGCCCAGTTTGGCCCTGTTCACTTTTGCTTAGCAGAGTCTGTATCTTCAAAACTAGACACTCTGCAGGCCTATAAGCTTGGCTGGGGGCAGAGAAGCAGAGTCTGAGCAGCTACAGGAAGGATGGAGGGGTTCAGACAAGGTTTTCCAACTCCGTGCCTAAATGTCACTTTCACAGCGAAATAAGCCCAGTTTGGCCCTGTTCACTTTTGCTTAGCAGAGTCTGTATCTTCAAAACTAGACACTCTGCAGGCCTATAAGCTTGGCTGGGGGCAGAGAAGCAGAGTCTGAGCAGCTACAGGAAGGATGGAGGGGTTCAGACAAGGTTTTCCAACTCCGTGCCTAAATGTCACTTTCACAGCGAAATAAGCCCAGTTTGGCCCTGTTCACTTTTGCTTAGCAGAGTCTGTATCTTCAAAACTAGACACTCTGCAGGCCTATAAGCTTGGCTGGGGGCAGAGAAGCAGAGTCTGAGCAGCTACAGGAAGGATGGAGGGGTTCAGACAAGGTTTTCCAACTCCGTGCCTAAATGTCACTTTCACAGCGAAATAAGCCCAGTTTGGCCCTGTTCACTTTTGCTTAGCAGAGTCTGTATCTTCAAAACTAGACACTCTGCAGGCCTATAAGCTTGGCTGGGGGCAGAGAAGCAGAGTCTGAGCAGCTACAGGAAGGATGGAGGGGTTCAGACAAGGTTTTCCAACTCCGTGCCTAAATGTCACTTTCACAGCGAAATAAGCCCAGTTTGGCCCTGTTCACTTTTGCTTAGCAGAGTCTGTATCTTCAAAACTAGACACTCTGCAGGCCTATAAGCTTGGCTGGGGGCAGAGAAGCAGAGTCTGAGCAGCTACAGGAAGGATGGAGGGGTTCAGACAAGGTTTTCCAACTCCGTGCCTAAATGTCACTTTCACAGCGAAATAAGCCCAGTTTGGCCCTGTTCACTTTTGCTTAGCAGAGTCTGTATCTTCAAAACTAGACACTCTGCAGGCCTATAAGCTTGGCTGGGGGCAGAGAAGCAGAGTCTGAGCAGCTACAGGAAGGATGGAGGGGTTCAGACAAGGTTTTCCAACTCCGTGCCTAAATGTCACTTTCACAGCGAAATAAGCCCAGTTTGGCCCTGTTCACTTTTGCTTAGCAGAGTCTGTATCGTTCAAAACTAGACACTCTGCAGGCCTATAAGCTTGGCTGGGGGCAGAGAAGCAGAGTCTGAGCAGCTACAGGAAGGATGGAGGGGTTCAGACAAGGTTTTCCAACTCCGTGCCTAAATGTCACTTTCACAGCGAAATAAGCCCAGTTTGGCCCTGTTCACTTTTGCTTAGCAGAGTCTGTATCTTCAAAACTAGACACTCTGCAGGCCTATAAGCTTGGCTGGGGGCAGAGAAGCAGAGTCTGAGCAGCTACAGGAAGGATGGAGGGGTTCAGACAAGGTTTTCCAACTCCGTGCCTAAATGTCACTTTCACAGCGAAATAAGCCCAGTTTGGCCCTGTTCACTTTTGCTTAGCAGAGTCTGTATCTTCAAAACTAGACACTCTGCAGGCCTATAAGCTTGGCTGGGGGCAGAGAAGCAGAGTCTGAGCAGCTACAGGAAGGATGGAGGGGTTCAGACAAGGTTTTCCAACTCCGTGCCTAAATGTCACTTTCACAGCGAAATAAGCCCAGTTTGGCCCTGTTCACTTTTGCTTAGCAGAGTCTGTATCTTCAAAACTAGACACTCTGCAGGCCTATAAGCTTGGCTGGGGGCAGAGAAGCAGAGTCTGAGCAGCTACAGGAAGGATGGAGGGGTTCAGACAAGGTTTTCCAACTCCGTGCCTAAATGTCACTTTCACAGCGAAATAAGCCCAGTTTGGCCCTGTTCACTTTTGCTTAGCAGAGTCTGTATCTTCAAAACTAGACACTCTGCAGGCCTATAAGCTTGGCTGGGGGCAGAGAAGCAGAGTCTGAGCAGCTACAGGAAGGATGGAGGGGTTCAGACAAGGTTTTCCAACTCCGTGCCTAAATGTCACTTTCACAGCGAAATAAGCCCAGTTTGGCCCTGTTCACTTTTGCTTAGCAGAGTCTGTATCTTCAAAACTAGACACTCTGCAGGCCTATAAGCTTGGCTGGGGGCAGAGAAGCAGAGTCTGAGCAGCTACAGGAAGGATGGAGGGGTTCAGACAAGGTTTTCCAACTCCGTGCCTAAATGTCACTTTCACAGCGAAATAAGCCCAGTTTGGCCCTGTTCACTTTTGCTTAGCAGAGTCTGTATCTTCAAAACTAGACACTCTGCAGGCCTATAAGCTTGGCTGGGGGCAGAGAAGCAGAGTCTGAGCAGCTACAGGAAGGATGGAGGGGTTCAGACAAGGTTTTCCAACTCCGTGCCTAAATGTCACTTTCACAGCGAAATAAGCCCAGTTTGGCCCTGTTCACTTTTGCTTAGCAGAGTCTGTATCTTCAAAACTAGACACTCTGCAGGCCTATAAGCTTGGCTGGGGGCAGAGAAGCAGAGTCTGAGCAGCTACAGGAAGGATGGAGGGGTTCAGACAAGGTTTTCCAACTCCGTGCCTAAATGTCACTTTCACAGCGAAATAAGCCCAGTTTGGCCCTGTTCACTTTTGCTTAGCAGAGTCTGTATCTTCAAAACTAGACACTCTGCAGGCCTATAAGCTTGGCTGGGGGCAGAGAAGCAGAGTCTGAGCAGCTACAGGAAGGATGGAGGGGTTCAGACAAGGTTTTCCAACTCCGTGCCTAAATGTCACTTTCACAGCGAAATAAGCCCAGTTTGGCCCTGTTCACTTTTGCTTAGCAGAGTCTGTATCTTCAAAACTAGACACTCTGCAGGCCTATAAGCTTGGCTGGGGGCAGAGAAGCAGAGTCTGAGCAGCTACAGGAAGGATGGAGGGGTTCAGACAAGGTTTTCCAACTCCGTGCCTAAATGTCACTTTCACAGCGAAATAAGCCCAGTTTGGCCCTGTTCACTTTTGCTTAGCAGAGTCTGTATCTTCAAAACTAGACACTCTGCAGGCCTATAAGCTTGGCTGGGGGCAGAGAAGCAGAGTCTGAGCAGCTACAGGAAGGATGGAGGGGTTCAGACAAGGTTTTCCAACTCCGTGCCTAAATGTCACTTTCACAGCGAAATAAGCCCAGTTTGGCCCTGTTCACTTTTGCTTAGCAGAGTCTGTATCTTCAAAACTAGACACTCTGCAGGCCTATAAGCTTGGCTGGGGGCAGAGAAGCAGAGTCTGAGCAGCTACAGGAAGGATGGAGGGGTTCAGACAAGGTTTTCCAACTCCGTGCCTAAATGTCACTTTCACAGCGAAATAAGCCCAGTTTGGCCCTGTTCACTTTTGCTTAGCAGAGTCTGTATCTTCAAAACTAGACACTCTGCAGGCCTATAAGCTTGGCTGGGGGCAGAGAAGCAGAGTCTGAGCAGCTACAGGAAGGATGGAGGGGTTCAGACAAGGTTTTCCAACTCCGTGCCTAAATGTCACTTTCACAGCGAAATAAGCCCAGTTTGGCCCTGTTCACTTTTGCTTAGCAGAGTCTGTATCTTCAAAACTAGACACTCTGCAGGCCTATAAGCTTGGCTGGGGGCAGAGAAGCAGAGTCTGAGCAGCTACAGGAAGGATGGAGGGGTTCAGACAAGGTTTTCCAACTCCGTGCCTAAATGTCACTTTCACAGCGAAATAAGCCCAGTTTGGCCCTGTTCACTTTTGCTTAGCAGAGTCTGTATCTTCAAAACTAGACACTCTGCAGGCCTATAAGCTTGGCTGGGGGCAGAGAAGCAGAGTCTGAGCAGCTACAGGAAGGATGGAGGGGTTCAGACAAGGTTTTCCAACTCCGTGCCTAAATGTCACTTTCACAGCGAAATAAGCCCAGTTTGGCCCTGTTCACTTTTGCTTAGCAGAGTCTGTATCTTCAAAACTAGACACTCTGCAGGCCTATAAGCTTGGCTGGGGGCAGAGAAGCAGAGTCTGAGCAGCTACAGGAAGGATGGAGGGGTTCAGACAAGGTTTTCCAACTCCGTGCCTAAATGTCACTTTCACAGCGAAATAAGCCCAGTTTGGCCCTGTTCACTTTTGCTTAGCAGAGTCTGTATCTTCAAAACTAGACACTCTGCAGGCCTATAAGCTTGGCTGGGGGCAGAGAAGCAGAGTCTGAGCAGCTACAGGAAGGATGGAGGGGTTCAGACAAGGTTTTCCAACTCCGTGCCTAAATGTCACTTTCACAGCGAAATAAGCCCAGTTTGGCCCTGTTCACTTTTGCTTAGCAGAGTCTGTATCTTCAAAACTAGACACTCTGCAGGCCTATAAGCTTGGCTGGGGGCAGAGAAGCAGAGTCTGAGCAGCTACAGGAAGGATGGAGGGGTTCAGACAAGGTTTTCCAACTCCGTGCCTAAATGTCACTTTCACAGCGAAATAAGCCCAGTTTGGCCCTGTTCACTTTTGCTTAGCAGAGTCTGTATCTTCAAAACTAGACACTCTGCAGGCCTATAAGCTTGGCTGGGGGCAGAGAAGCAGAGTCTGAGCAGCTACAGGAAGGATGGAGGGGTTCAGACAAGGTTTTCCAACTCCGTGCCTAAATGTCACTTTCACAGCGAAATAAGCCCAGTTTGGCCCTGTTCACTTTTGCTTAGCAGAGTCTGTATCTTCAAAACTAGACACTCTGCAGGCCTATAAGCTTGGCTGGGGGCAGAGAAGCAGAGTCTGAGCAGCTACAGGAAGGATGGAGGGGTTCAGACAAGGTTTTCCAACTCCGTGCCTAAATGTCACTTTCACAGCGAAATAAGCCCAGTTTGGCCCTGTTCACTTTTGCTTAGCAGAGTCTGTATCTTCAAAACTAGACACTCTGCAGGCCTATAAGCTTGGCTGGGGGCAGAGAAGCAGAGTCTGAGCAGCTACAGGAAGGATGGAGGGGTTCAGACAAGGTTTTCCAACTCCGTGCCTAAATGTCACTTTCACAGCGAAATAAGCCCAGTTTGGCCCTGTTCACTTTTGCTTAGCAGAGTCTGTATCTTCAAAACTAGACACTCTGCAGGCCTATAAGCTTGGCTGGGGGCAGAGAAGCAGAGTCTGAGCAGCTACAGGAAGGATGGAGGGGTTCAGACAAGGTTTTCCAACTCCGTGCCTAAATGTCACTTTCACAGCGAAATAAGCCCAGTTTGGCCCTGTTCACTTTTGCTTAGCAGAGTCTGTATCTTCAAAACTAGACACTCTGCAGGCCTATAAGCTTGGCTGGGGGCAGAGAAGCAGAGTCTGAGCAGCTACAGGAAGGATGGAGGGGTTCAGACAAGGTTTTCCAACTCCGTGCCTAAATGTCACTTTCACAGCGAAATAAGCCCAGTTTGGCCCTGTTCACTTTTGCTTAGCAGAGTCTGTATCTTCAAAACTAGACACTCTGCAGGCCTATAAGCTTGGCTGGGGGCAGAGAAGCAGAGTCTGAGCAGCTACAGGAAGGATGGAGGGGTTCAGACAAGGTTTTCCAACTCCGTGCCTAAATGTCACTTTCACAGCGAAATAAGCCCAGTTTGGCCCTGTTCACTTTTGCTTAGCAGAGTCTGTATCTTCAAAACTAGACACTCTGCAGGCCTATAAGCTTGGCTGGGGGCAGAGAAGCAGAGTCTGAGCAGCTACAGGAAGGATGGAGGGGTTCAGACAAGGTTTTCCAACTCCGTGCCTAAATGTCACTTTCACAGCGAAATAAGCCCAGTTTGGCCCTGTTCACTTTTGCTTAGCAGAGTCTGTATCTTCAAAACTAGACACTCTGCAGGCCTATAAGCTTGGCTGGGGGCAGAGAAGCAGAGTCTGAGCAGCTACAGGAAGGATGGAGGGGTTCAGACAAGGTTTTCCAACTCCGTGCCTAAATGTCACTTTCACAGCGAAATAAGCCCAGTTTGGCCCTGTTCACTTTTGCTTAGCAGAGTCTGTATCTTCAAAACTAGACACTCTGCAGGCCTATAAGCTTGGCTGGGGGCAGAGAAGCAGAGTCTGAGCAGCTACAGGAAGGATGGAGGGGTTCAGACAAGGTTTTCCAACTCCGTGCCTAAATGTCACTTTCACAGCGAAATAAGCCCAGTTTGGCCCTGTTCACTTTTGCTTAGCAGAGTCTGTATCTTCAAAACTAGACACTCTGCAGGCCTATAAGCTTGGCTGGGGGCAGAGAAGCAGAGTCTGAGCAGCTACAGGAAGGATGGAGGGGTTCAGACAAGGTTTTCCAACTCCGTGCCTAAATGTCACTTTCACAGCGAAATAAGCCCAGTTTGGCCCTGTTCACTTTTGCTTAGCAGAGTCTGTATCTTCAAAACTAGACACTCTGCAGGCCTATAAGCTTGGCTGGGGGCAGAGAAGCAGAGTCTGAGCAGCTACAGGAAGGATGGAGGGGTTCAGACAAGGTTTTCCAACTCCGTGCCTAAATGTCACTTTCACAGCGAAATAAGCCCAGTTTGGCCCTGTTCACTTTTGCTTAGCAGAGTCTGTATCTTCAAAACTAGACACTCTGCAGGCCTATAAGCTTGGCTGGGGGCAGAGAAGCAGAGTCTGAGCAGCTACAGGAAGGATGGAGGGGTTCAGACAAGGTTTTCCAACTCCGTGCCTAAATGTCACTTTCACAGCGAAATAAGCCCAGTTTGGCCCTGTTCACTTTTGCTTAGCAGAGTCTGTATCTTCAAAACTAGACACTCTGCAGGCCTATAAGCTTGGCTGGGGGCAGAGAAGCAGAGTCTGAGCAGCTACAGGAAGGATGGAGGGGTTCAGACAAGGTTTTCCAAGTCCGTGCCTAAATCTCACTTTCACAGCGAAATAAGCCCAGTTTGGCCCTGTTCACTTTTGCTTAGCAGAGTCTGTATCTTCAAAACTAGACACTCTGCAGGCCTATATCAGCCCAATATCAATATCAGCCCAATATCAATATCAGCCCAATATCAGCATCAGCCCAATATCAGCATCAGCCCAATATCAGCATCAGCCCAATATCAGCATCAGCCCAATATCAGCATCAGCCCAATATCAGCATCAGCCCAATATCAGCATCAGCCCAATATCAGCATCAGCCCAATATCAGCATCAGCCCAATATCAGCATCAGCCCAATATCAGCATCAGCCCAATATCAGCATCAGCCCAATATCAGCATCAGCCCAATATCAGCATCAGCCCAATATCAGCATCAGCCCAATATCAGCATCAGCCCAATATCAGCATCAGCCCAATATCAGCATCAGCCCAATATCAGCATCAGCCCAATATCAGCATCAGCCCAATATCAGCATCAGCCCAATATCAGCATCAGCCCAATATCAGCATCAGCCCAATATCAGCATCAGCCCAATATCAGCATCAGCCCAATATCAGCATCAGCCCAATATCAGCATCAGCCCAATATCAGCATCAGCCCAATATCAGCATCAGCCCAATATCAGCATCAGCCCAATATCAGCATCAGCCCAATATCAGCATCAGCCCAATATCAGCATCAGCCCAATATCAGCATCAGCCCAATATCAGCATCAGCCCAATATCAGCATCAGCCCAATATCAGCATCAGCCCAATATCAGCATCAGCCCAATATCAGCATCAGCCCAATATCAGCATCAGCCCAATATCAGCATCAGCCCAATATCAGCATCAGCCCAATATCAGCATCAGCCCAATATCAGCATCAGCCCAATATCAGCATCAGCCCAATATCAGCATCAGCCCAATATCAGCATCAGCCCAATATCAGCATCAGCCCAATATCAGCATCAGCCCAATATCAGCATCAGCCCAATATCAGCATCAGCCCAATATCAGCATCAGCCCAATATCAGCATCAGCCCAATATCAGCATCAGCCCAATATCAGCATCAGCCCAATATCAGCATCAGCCCAATATCAGCATCAGCCCAATATCAGCATCAGCCCAATATCAGCATCAGCCCAATATCAGCATCAGCCCAATATCAGCATCAGCCCAATATCAGCATCAGCCCAATATCAGCATCAGCCCAATATCAGCATCAGCCCAATATCAGCATCAGCCCAATATCAGCATCAGCCCAATATCAGCATCAGCCCAATATCAGCATCAGCCCAATATCAGCATCAGCCCAATATCAGCATCAGCCCAATATCAGCATCAGCCCAATATCAGCATCAGCCCAATATCAGCATCAGCCCAATATCAGCATCAGCCCAATATCAGCATCAGCCCAATATCAGCATCAGCCCAATATCAGCATCAGCCCAATATCAGCATCAGCCCAATATCAGCATCAGCCCAATATCAGCATCAGCCCAATATCAGCATCAGCCCAATATCAGCATCAGCCCAATATCAGCATCAGCCCAATATCAGCATCAGCCCAATATCAGCATCAGCCCAATATCAGCATCAGCCCAATATCAGCATCAGCCCAATATCAGCATCAGCCCAATATCAGCATCAGCCCAATATCAGCATCAGCCCAATATCAGCATCAGCCCAATATCAGCATCAGCCCAATATCAGCATCAGCCCAATATCAGCATCAGCCCAATATCAGCATCAGCCCAATATCAGCATCAGCCCAATATCAGCATCAGCCCAATATCAGCATCAGCCCAATATCAGCATCAGCCCTAGACACTCTGCAGGCCTATAAGCTTGGCTGGGGGCAGAGAAGCAGCCCAATATGATATAATATCAGCTGATGCTGATATTGGGCTGATGCTGATATTGGGCTGATGCTGATATTGGGCTGATGCTGATATTGGGCTGATGCTGATATTGGGCTGATGCTGATATTGGGCTGATGCTGATATTGGGCTGATGCTGATATTGGGCTGATGCTGATATTGGGCTGATGCTGATATTGGGCTGATGCTGATATTGGGCTGATGCTGATATTGGGCTGATGCTGATATTGGGCTGATGCTGATATTGGGCTGATGCTGATATTGGGCTGATGCTGATATTGGGCTGATGCTGATATTGGGCTGATGCTGATATTGGGCTGATGCTGATATTGGGCTGATGCTGATATTGGGCTGATGCTGATATTGGGCTGATGCTGATATTGGGCTGATGCTGATATTGGGCTGATGCTGATATTGGGCTGATGCTGATATTGGGCTGATGCTGATATTGGGCTGATGCTGATATTGGGCTGATGCTGATATTGGGCTGATGCTGATATTGGGCTGATGCTGATATTGGGCTGATGCTGATATTGGGCTGATGCTGATATTGGGCTGATGCTGATATTGGGCTGATGCTGATATTGGGCTGATGCTGATATTGGGCTGATGCTGATATTGGGCTGATGCTGATATTGGGCTGATGCTGATATTGGGCTGATGCTGATATTGGGCTGATGCTGATATTGGGCTGATGCTGATATTGGGCTGATGCTGATATTGGGCTGATGCTGATATTGGGCTGATGCTGATATTGGGCTGATGCTGATATTGGGCTGATGCTGATATTGGGCTGATGCTGATATTGGGCTGATGCTGATATTGGGCTGATGCTGATATTGGGCTGATGCTGATATTGGGCTGATGCTGATATTGGGCTGATGCTGATATTGGGCTGATGCTGATATTGGGCTGATGCTGATATTGGGCTGATGCTGATATTGGGCTGATGCTGATATTGGGCTGATGCTGATATTGGGCTGATGCTGATATTGGGCTGATGCTGATATTGGGCTGATGCTGATATTGGGCTGATGCTGATATTGGGCTGATGCTGATATTGGGCTGATGCTGATATTGGGCTGATGCTGATATTGGGCTGATGCTGATATTGGGCTGATGCTGATATTGGGCTGATGCTGATATTGGGCTGATGCTGATATTGGGCTGATGCTGATATTGGGCTGATGCTGATATTGGGCTGATGCTGATATTGGGCTGATGCTGATATTGGGCTGATGCTGATATTGGGCTGATGCTGATATTGGGCTGATGCTGATATTGGGCTGATGCTGATATTGGGCTGATGCTGATATTGGGCTGATGCTGATATTGGGCTGATGCTGATATTGGGCTGATGCTGATATTGGGCTGATGCTGATATTGGGCTGATATTGATATTGGGCTGATATTGATATTGGGCTGATATAGGCCTGCAGAGTGTCTAGTTTTGAAGATACAGACTCTGCTAAGCAAAAGTGAACAGGGCCAAACTGGGCTTATTTCGCTGTGAAAGTGAGATTTAGGCACGGACTTGGAAAACCTTGTCTGAACCCCTCCATCCTTCCTGTAGCTGCTCAGACTCTGCTTCTCTGCCCCCAGCCAAGCTTATAGGCCTGCAGAGTGTCTAGTTTTGAAGATACAGACTCTGCTAAGCAAAAGTGAACAGGGCCAAACTGGGCTTATTTCGCTGTGAAAGTGACATTTAGGCACGGAGTTGGAAAACCTTGTCTGAACCCCTCCATCCTTCCTGTAGCTGCTCAGACTCTGCTTCTCTGCCCCCAGCCAAGCTTATAGGCCTGCAGAGTGTCTAGTTTTGAAGATACAGACTCTGCTAAGCAAAAGTGAACAGGGCCAAACTGGGCTTATTTCGCTGTGAAAGTGACATTTAGGCACGGAGTTGGAAAACCTTGTCTGAACCCCTCCATCCTTCCTGTAGCTGCTCAGACTCTGCTTCTCTGCCCCCAGCCAAGCTTATAGGCCTGCAGAGTGTCTAGTTTTGAAGATACAGACTCTGCTAAGCAAAAGTGAACAGGGCCAAACTGGGCTTATTTCGCTGTGAAAGTGACATTTAGGCACGGAGTTGGAAAACCTTGTCTGAACCCCTCCATCCTTCCTGTAGCTGCTCAGACTCTGCTTCTCTGCCCCCAGCCAAGCTTATAGGCCTGCAGAGTGTCTAGTTTTGAAGATACAGACTCTGCTAAGCAAAAGTGAACAGGGCCAAACTGGGCTTATTTCGCTGTGAAAGTGACATTTAGGCACGGAGTTGGAAAACCTTGTCTGAACCCCTCCATCCTTCCTGTAGCTGCTCAGACTCTGCTTCTCTGCCCCCAGCCAAGCTTATAGGCCTGCAGAGTGTCTAGTTTTGAAGATACAGACTCTGCTAAGCAAAAGTGAACAGGGCCAAACTGGGCTTATTTCGCTGTGAAAGTGACATTTAGGCACGGAGTTGGAAAACCTTGTCTGAACCCCTCCATCCTTCCTGTAGCTGCTCAGACTCTGCTTCTCTGCCCCCAGCCAAGCTTATAGGCCTGCAGAGTGTCTAGTTTTGAAGATACAGACTCTGCTAAGCAAAAGTGAACAGGGCCAAACTGGGCTTATTTCGCTGTGAAAGTGACATTTAGGCACGGAGTTGGAAAACCTTGTCTGAACCCCTCCATCCTTCCTGTAGCTGCTCAGACTCTGCTTCTCTGCCCCCAGCCAAGCTTATAGGCCTGCAGAGTGTCTAGTTTTGAAGATACAGACTCTGCTAAGCAAAAGTGAACAGGGCCAAACTGGGCTTATTTCGCTGTGAAAGTGACATTTAGGCACGGAGTTGGAAAACCTTGTCTGAACCCCTCCATCCTTCCTGTAGCTGCTCAGACTCTGCTTCTCTGCCCCCAGCCAAGCTTATAGGCCTGCAGAGTGTCTAGTTTTGAAGATACAGACTCTGCTAAGCAAAAGTGAACAGGGCCAAACTGGGCTTATTTCGCTGTGAAAGTGACATTTAGGCACGGAGTTGGAAAACCTTGTCTGAACCCCTCCATCCTTCCTGTAGCTGCTCAGACTCTGCTTCTCTGCCCCCAGCCAAGCTTATAGGCCTGCAGAGTGTCTAGTTTTGAAGATACAGACTCTGCTAAGCAAAAGTGAACAGGGCCAAACTGGGCTTATTTCGCTGTGAAAGTGACATTTAGGCACGGAGTTGGAAAACCTTGTCTGAACCCCTCCATCCTTCCTGTAGCTGCTCAGACTCTGCTTCTCTGCCCCCAGCCAAGCTTATAGGCCTGCAGAGTGTCTAGTTTTGAAGATACAGACTCTGCTAAGCAAAAGTGAACAGGGCCAAACTGGGCTTATTTCGCTGTGAAAGTGACATTTAGGCACGGAGTTGGAAAACCTTGTCTGAACCCCTCCATCCTTCCTGTAGCTGCTCAGACTCTGCTTCTCTGCCCCCAGCCAAGCTTATAGGCCTGCAGAGTGTCTAGTTTTGAAGATACAGACTCTGCTAAGCAAAAGTGAACAGGGCCAAACTGGGCTTATTTCGCTGTGAAAGTGACATTTAGGCACGGAGTTGGAAAACCTTGTCTGAACCCCTCCATCCTTCCTGTAGCTGCTCAGACTCTGCTTCTCTGCCCCCAGCCAAGCTTATAGGCCTGCAGAGTGTCTAGTTTTGAAGATACAGACTCTGCTAAGCAAAAGTGAACAGGGCCAAACTGGGCTTATTTCGCTGTGAAAGTGACATTTAGGCACGGAGTTGGAAAACCTTGTCTGAACCCCTCCATCCTTCCTGTAGCTGCTCAGACTCTGCTTCTCTGCCCCCAGCCAAGCTTATAGGCCTGCAGAGTGTCTAGTTTTGAAGATACAGACTCTGCTAAGCAAAAGTGAACAGGGCCAAACTGGGCTTATTTCGCTGTGAAAGTGACATTTAGGCACGGAGTTGGAAAACCTTGTCTGAACCCCTCCATCCTTCCTGTAGCTGCTCAGACTCTGCTTCTCTGCCCCCAGCCAAGCTTATAGGCCTGCAGAGTGTCTAGTTTTGAAGATACAGACTCTGCTAAGCAAAAGTGAACAGGGCCAAACTGGGCTTATTTCGCTGTGAAAGTGACATTTAGGCACGGAGTTGGAAAACCTTGTCTGAACCCCTCCATCCTTCCTGTAGCTGCTCAGACTCTGCTTCTCTGCCCCCAGCCAAGCTTATAGGCCTGCAGAGTGTCTAGTTTTGAAGATACAGACTCTGCTAAGCAAAAGTGAACAGGGCCAAACTGGGCTTATTTCGCTGTGAAAGTGACATTTAGGCACGGAGTTGGAAAACCTTGTCTGAACCCCTCCATCCTTCCTGTAGCTGCTCAGACTCTGCTTCTCTGCCCCCAGCCAAGCTTATAGGCCTGCAGAGTGTCTAGTTTTGAAGATACAGACTCTGCTAAGCAAAAGTGAACAGGGCCAAACTGGGCTTATTTCGCTGTGAAAGTGACATTTAGGCACGGAGTTGGAAAACCTTGTCTGAACCCCTCCATCCTTCCTGTAGCTGCTCAGACTCTGCTTCTCTGCCCCCAGCCAAGCTTATAGGCCTGCAGAGTGTCTAGTTTTGAAGATACAGACTCTGCTAAGCAAAAGTGAACAGGGCCAAACTGGGCTTATTTCGCTGTGAAAGTGACATCGAAATTTCACAGCGAAATAAGCCCAGTTTGGCCCTGTTCACTTTTGCTTAGCAGAGTCTGTATCTTCAAAACTAGACACTCTGCAGGCCTATAAGCTTGGCTGGGGGCAGAGAAGCAGAGTCTGAGCAGCTACAGGAAGGATGGAGGGGTTCAGACAAGGTTTTCCAACTCCGTGCCTAAATGTCACTTTCACAGCGAAATAAGCCCAGTTTGGCCCTGTTCACTTTTGCTTAGCAGAGTCTGTATCTTCAAAACTAGACACTCTGCAGGCCTATAAGCTTGGCTGGGGGCAGAGAAGCAGAGTCTGAGCAGCTACAGGAAGGATGGAGGGGTTCAGACAAGGTTTTCCAACTCCGTGCCTAAATGTCACTTTCACAGCGAAATAAGCCCAGTTTGGCCCTGTTCACTTTTGCTTAGCAGAGTCTGTATCTTCAAAACTAGACACTCTGCAGGCCTATAAGCTTGGCTGGGGGCAGAGAAGCAGAGTCTGAGCAGCTACAGGAAGGATGGAGGGGTTCAGACAAGGTTTTCCAACTCCGTGCCTAAATGTCACTTTCACAGCGAAATAAGCCCAGTTTGGCCCTGTTCACGTTTGCTTAGCAGAGTCTGTATCTTCAAAACTAGACACTCTGCAGGCCTATAAGCTTGGCTGGGGGCAGAGAAGCAGCGTCTGAGCAGCTACAGGAAGGATGGAGGGGTTCAGACAAGGTTTTCCAACTCCGTGCCTAAATGTCACTTTCACAGCGAAATAAGCCCAGTTTGGCCCTGTTCACTTTTGCTTAGCAGAGTCTGTATCTTCAAAACTAGACACTCTGCAGGCCTATAAGCTTGGCTGGGGGCAGAGAAGCAGAGTCTGAGCAGCTACAGGAAGGATGGAGGGGTTCAGACAAGGTTTTCCAACTCCGTGCCTAAATGTCACTTTCACAGCGAAATAAGCCCAGTTTGGCCCTGTTCACTTTTGCTTAGCAGAGTCTGTATCTTCAAAACTAGACACTCTGCAGGCCTATAAGCTTGGCTGGGGGCAGAGAAGCAGAGTCTGAGCAGCTACAGGAAGGATGGAGGGGTTCAGACAAGGTTTTCCAACTCCGTGCCTAAATGTCACTTTCACAGCGAAATAAGCCCAGTTTGGCCCTGTTCACTTTTGCTTAGCAGAGTCTGTATCTTCAAAACTAGACACTCTGCAGGCCTATAAGCTTGGCTGGGGGCAGAGAAGCAGAGTCTGAGCAGCTACAGGAAGGATGGAGGGGTTCAGACAAGGTTTTCCAACTCCGTGCCTAAATGTCACTTTCACAGCGAAATAAGCCCAGTTTGGCCCTGTTCACTTTTGCTTAGCAGAGTCTGTATCTTCAAAACTAGACACTCTGCAGGCCTATAAGCTTGGCTGGGGGCAGAGAAGCAGAGTCTGAGCAGCTACAGGAAGGATGGAGGGGTTCAGACAAGGTTTTCCAACTCCGTGCCTAAATGTCACTTTCACAGCGAAATAAGCCCAGTTTGGCCCTGTTCACTTTTGCTTAGCAGAGTCTGTATCTTCAAAACTAGACACTCTGCAGGCCTATAAGCTTGGCTGGGGGCAGAGAAGCAGAGTCTGAGCAGCTACAGGAAGGATGGAGGGGTTCAGACAAGGTTTTCCAACTCCGTGCCTAAATGTCACTTTCACAGCGAAATAAGCCCAGTTTGGCCCTGTTCACTTTTGCTTAGCAGAGTCTGTATCTTCAAAACTAGACACTCTGCAGGCCTATAAGCTTGGCTGGGGGCAGAGAAGCAGAGTCTGAGCAGCTACAGGAAGGATGGAGGGGTTCAGACAAGGTTTTCCAACTCCGTGCCTAAATGTCACTTTCACAGCGAAATAAGCCCAGTTTGGCCCTGTTCACTTTTGCTTAGCAGAGTCTGTATCTTCAAAACTAGACACTCTGCAGGCCTATAAGCTTGGCTGGGGGCAGAGAAGCAGAGTCTGAGCAGCTACAGGAAGGATGGAGGGGTTCAGACAAGGTTTTCCAACTCCGTGCCTAAATGTCACTTTCACAGCGAAATAAGCCCAGTTTGGCCCTGTTCACTTTTGCTTAGCAGAGTCTGTATCTTCAAAACTAGACACTCTGCAGGCCTATAAGCTTGGCTGGGGGCAGAGAAGCAGAGTCTGAGCAGCTACAGGAAGGATGGAGGGGTTCAGACAAGGTTTTCCAACTCCGTGCCTAAATGTCACTTTCACAGCGAAATAAGCCCAGTTTGGCCCTGTTCACTTTTGCTTAGCAGAGTCTGTATCTTCAAAACTAGACACTCTGCAGGCCTATAAGCTTGGCTGGGGGCAGAGAAGCAGAGTCTGAGCAGCTACAGGAAGGATGGAGGGGTTCAGACAAGGTTTTCCAACTCCGTGCCTAAATGTCACTTTCACAGCGAAATAAGCCCAGTTTGGCCCTGTTCACTTTTGCTTAGCAGAGTCTGTATCTTCAAAACTAGACACTCTGCAGGCCTATAAGCTTGGCTGGGGGCAGAGAAGCAGAGTCTGAGCAGCTACAGGAAGGATGGAGGGGTTCAGACAAGGTTTTCCAACTCCGTGCCTAAATGTCACTTTCACAGCGAAATAAGCCCAGTTTGGCCCTGTTCACTTTTGCTTAGCAGAGTCTGTATCTTCAAAACTAGACACTCTGCAGGCCTATAAGCTTGGCTGGGGGCAGAGAAGCAGAGTCTGAGCAGCTACAGGAAGGATGGAGGGGTTCAGACAAGGTTTTCCAACTCCGTGCCTAAATGTCACTTTCACAGCGAAATAAGCCCAGTTTGGCCCTGTTCACTTTTGCTTAGTAGAGTCTGTATCTTCAAAACTAGACACTCTGCAGGCCTATAAGCTTGGCTGGGGGCAGAGAAGCAGAGTCTGAGCAGCTACAGGAAGGATGGAGGGGTTCAGACAAGGTTTTCCAAGTCCGTGCCTAAATGTCACTTTCACAGCGAAATAAGCCCAGTTTGGCCCTGTTCACTTTTGCTTAGCAGAGTCTGTATCTTCAAAACTAGACACTCTGCAGGCCTATAAGCTTGGCTGGGGGCAGAGAAGCAGAGTCTGAGCAGCTACAGGAAGGATGGAGGGGTTCAGACAAGGTTTTCCAAGTCCGTGCCTAAATGTCACTTTCACAGCGAAATAAGCCCAGTTTGGCCCTGTTCACTTTTGCTTAGCAGAGTCTGTATCTTCAAAACTAGACACTCTGCAGGCCTATATCAGCCCAATATCAATATCAGCCCAATATCAATATCAGCCCAATATCAGCATCAGCCCAATATCAGCATCAGCCCAATATCAGCATCAGCCCAATATCAGCATCAGCCCAATATCAGCATCAGCCCAATATCAGCATCAGCCCAATATCAGCATCAGCCCAATATCAGCATCAGCCCAATATCAGCATCAGCCCAATATCAGCATCAGCCCAATATCAGCATCAGCCCAATATCAGCATCAGCCCAATATCAGCATCAGCCCAATATCAGCATCAGCCCAATATCAGCATCAGCCCAATATCAGCATCAGCCCAATATCAGCATCAGCCCAATATCAGCATCAGCCCAATATCAGCATCAGCCCAATATCAGCATCAGCCCAATATCAGCATCAGCCCAATATCAGCATCAGCCCAATATCAGCATCAGCCCAATATCAGCATCAGCCCAATATCAGCATCAGCCCAATATCAGCATCAGCCCAATATCAGCATCAGCCCAATATCAGCATCAGCCCAATATCAGCATCAGCCCAATATCAGCATCAGCCCAATATCAGCATCAGCCCAATATCAGCATCAGCCCAATATCAGCATCAGCCCAATATCAGCATCAGCCCAATATCAGCATCAGCCCAATATCAGCATCAGCCCAATATCAGCATCAGCCCAATATCAGCATCAGCCCAATATCAGCATCAGCCCAATATCAGCATCAGCCCAATATCAGCATCAGCCCAATATCAGCATCAGCCCAATATCAGCATCAGCCCAATATCAGCATCAGCCCAATATCAGCATCAGCCCAATATCAGCATCAGCCCAATATCAGCATCAGCCCAATATCAGCATCAGCCCAATATCAGCATCAGCCCAATATCAGCATCAGCCCAATATCAGCATCAGCCCAATATCAGCATCAGCCCAATATCAGCATCAGCCCAATATCAGCATCAGCCCAATATCAGCATCAGCCCAATATCAGCATCAGCCCAATATCAGCATCAGCCCAATATCAGCATCAGCCCAATATCAGCATCAGCCCAATATCAGCATCAGCCCAATATCAGCATCAGCCCAATATCAGCATCAGCCCAATATCAGCATCAGCCCAATATCAGCATCAGCCCAATATCAGCATCAGCCCAATATCAGCATCAGCCCAATATCAGCATCAGCCCAATATCAGCATCAGCCCAATATCAGCATCAGCCCAATATCAGCATCAGCCCAATATCAGCATCAGCCCAATATCAGCATCAGCCCAATATCAGCATCAGCCCAATATCAGCATCAGCCCAATATCAGCATCAGCCCAATATCAGCATCAGCCCAATATCAGCATCAGCCCAATATCAGCATCAGCCCAATATCAGCATCAGCCCAATATCAGCATCAGCCCAATATCAGCATCAGCCCAATATCAGCATCAGCCCAATATCAGCATCAGCCCAATATCAGCATCAGCCCAATATCAGCATCAGCCCAATATCAGCATCAGCCCAATATCAGCATCAGCCCAATATCAGCATCAGCCCAATATCAGCATCAGCCCAATATCAGCATCAGCCCAATATCAGCATCAGCCCAATATCAGCATCAGCCCAATATCAGCATCAGCCCAATATCAGCATCAGCCCAATATCAGCATCAGCCCAATATCAGCATCAGCCCAATATCAGCATCAGCCCAATATCAGCATCAGCTGATATTATATCATATTGGGCTGCTTCTCTGCCCCCAGCCAAGCTTATAGGCCTGCAGAGTGTCTAGGGCTGATGCTGATATTGGGCTGATGCTGATATTGGGCTGATGCTGATATTGGGCTGATGCTGATATTGGGCTGATGCTGATATTGGGCTGATGCTGATATTGGGCTGATGCTGATATTGGGCTGATGCTGATATTGGGCTGATGCTGATATTGGGCTGATGCTGATATTGGGCTGATGCTGATATTGGGCTGATGCTGATATTGGGCTGATGCTGATATTGGGCTGATGCTGATATTGGGCTGATGCTGATATTGGGCTGATGCTGATATTGGGCTGATGCTGATATTGGGCTGATGCTGATATTGGGCTGATGCTGATATTGGGCTGATGCTGATATTGGGCTGATGCTGATATTGGGCTGATGCTGATATTGGGCTGATGCTGATATTGGGCTGATGCTGATATTGGGCTGATGCTGATATTGGGCTGATGCTGATATTGGGCTGATGCTGATATTGGGCTGATGCTGATATTGGGCTGATGCTGATATTGGGCTGATGCTGATATTGGGCTGATGCTGATATTGGGCTGATGCTGATATTGGGCTGATGCTGATATTGGGCTGATGCTGATATTGGGCTGATGCTGATATTGGGCTGATGCTGATATTGGGCTGATGCTGATATTGGGCTGATGCTGATATTGGGCTGATGCTGATATTGGGCTGATGCTGATATTGGGCTGATGCTGATATTGGGCTGATGCTGATATTGGGCTGATGCTGATATTGGGCTGATGCTGATATTGGGCTGATGCTGATATTGGGCTGATGCTGATATTGGGCTGATGCTGATATTGGGCTGATGCTGATATTGGGCTGATGCTGATATTGGGCTGATGCTGATATTGGGCTGATGCTGATATTGGGCTGATGCTGATATTGGGCTGATGATGCTGATATTGGGCTGATGCTGATATTGGGCTGATGCTGATATTGGGCTGATGCTGATATTGGGCTGATGCTGATATTGGGCTGATGCTGATATTGGGCTGATGCTGATATTGGGCTGATGCTGATATTGGGCTGATGCTGATATTGGGCTGATGCTGATATTGGGCTGATGCTGATATTGGGCTGATGCTGATATTGGGCTGATGCTGATATTGGGCTGATGCTGATATTGGGCTGATGCTGATATTGGGCTGATGCTGATATTGGGCTGATGCTGATATTGGGCTGATGCTGATATTGGGCTGATGCTGATATTGGGCTGATGCTGATATTGGGCTGATGCTGATATTGGGCTGATGCTGATATTGGGCTGATGCTGATATTGGGCTGATGCTGATATTGGGCTGATGCTGATATTGGGCTGATGCTGATATTGGGCTGATGCTGATATTGGGCTGATGCTGATATTGGGCTGATGCTGATATTGGAAACCTTGTCTGAACCCCTCCATCCTTCCTGTAGCTGCTCAGACTCTGCTTCTCTGCCCCCAGCCAAGCTTATAGGCCTGCAGAGTGTCTAGTTTTGAAGATACAGACTCTGCTAAGCAAAAGTGAACAGGGCCAAACTGGGCTTATTTCGCTGTGAAAGTGACATTTAGGCACGGAGTTGGAAAACCTTGTCTGAACCCCTCCATCCTTCCTGTAGCTGCTCAGACTCTGCTTCTCTGCCCCCAGCCAAGCTTATAGGCCTGCAGAGTGTCTAGTTTTGAAGATACAGACTCTGCTAAGCAAAAGTGAACAGGGCCAAACTGGGCTTATTTCGCTGTGAAAGTGACATTTAGGCACGGAGTTGGAAAACCTTGTCTGAACCCCTCCATCCTTCCTGTAGCTGCTCAGACTCTGCTTCTCTGCCCCCAGCCAAGCTTATAGGCCTGCAGAGTGTCTAGTTTTGAAGATACAGACTCTGCTAAGCAAAAGTGAACAGGGCCAAACTGGGCTTATTTCGCTGTGAAAGTGACATTTAGGCACGGAGTTGGAAAACCTTGTCTGAACCCCTCCATCCTTCCTGTAGCTGCTCAGACTCTGCTTCTCTGCCCCCAGCCAAGCTTATAGGCCTGCAGAGTGTCTAGTTTTGAAGATACAGACTCTGCTAAGCAAAAGTGAACAGGGCCAAACTGGGCTTATTTCGCTGTGAAAGTGACATTTAGGCACGGAGTTGGAAAACCTTGTCTGAACCCCTCCATCCTTCCTGTAGCTGCTCAGACTCTGCTTCTCTGCCCCCAGCCAAGCTTATAGGCCTGCAGAGTGTCTAGTTTTGAAGATACAGACTCTGCTAAGCAAAAGTGAACAGGGCCAAACTGGGCTTATTTCGCTGTGAAAGTGACATTTAGGCACGGAGTTGGAAAACCTTGTCTGAACCCCTCCATCCTTCCTGTAGCTGCTCAGACTCTGCTTCTCTGCCCCCAGCCAAGCTTATAGGCCTGCAGAGTGTCTAGTTTTGAAGATACAGACTCTGCTAAGCAAAAGTGAACAGGGCCAAACTGGGCTTATTTCGCTGTGAAAGTGACATTTAGGCACGGAGTTGGAAAACCTTGTCTGAACCCCTCCATCCTTCCTGTAGCTGCTCAGACTCTGCTTCTCTGCCCCCAGCCAAGCTTATAGGCCTGCAGAGTGTCTAGTTTTGAAGATACAGACTCTGCTAAGCAAAAGTGAACAGGGCCAAACTGGGCTTATTTCGCTGTGAAAGTGACATTTAGGCACGGAGTTGGAAAACCTTGTCTGAACCCCTCCATCCTTCCTGTAGCTGCTCAGACTCTGCTTCTCTGCCCCCAGCCAAGCTTATAGGCCTGCAGAGTGTCTAGTTTTGAAGATACAGACTCTGCTAAGCAAAAGTGAACAGGGCCAAACTGGGCTTATTTCGCTGTGAAAGTGACATTTAGGCACGGAGTTGGAAAACCTTGTCTGAACCCCTCCATCCTTCCTGTAGCTGCTCAGACTCTGCTTCTCTGCCCCCAGCCAAGCTTATAGGCCTGCAGAGTGTCTAGTTTTGAAGATACAGACTCTGCTAAGCAAAAGTGAACAGGGCCAAACTGGGCTTATTTCGCTGTGAAAGTGACATTTAGGCACGGAGTTGGAAAACCTTGTCTGAACCCCTCCATCCTTCCTGTAGCTGCTCAGACTCTGCTTCTCTGCCCCCAGCCAAGCTTATAGGCCTGCAGAGTGTCTAGTTTTGAAGATACAGACTCTGCTAAGCAAAAGTGAACAGGGCCAAACTGGGCTTATTTCGCTGTGAAAGTGACATTTAGGCACGGAGTTGGAAAACCTTGTCTGAACCCCTCCATCCTTCCTGTAGCTGCTCAGACTCTGCTTCTCTGCCCCCAGCCAAGCTTATAGGCCTGCAGAGTGTCTAGTTTTGAAGATACAGACTCTGCTAAGCAAAAGTGAACAGGGCCAAACTGGGCTTATTTCGCTGTGAAAGTGACATTTAGGCACGGAGTTGGAAAACCTTGTCTGAACCCCTCCATCCTTCCTGTAGCTGCTCAGACTCTGCTTCTCTGCCCCCAGCCAAGCTTATAGGCCTGCAGAGTGTCTAGTTTTGAAGATACAGACTCTGCTAAGCAAAAGTGAACAGGGCCAAACTGGGCTTATTTCGCTGTGAAAGTGACATTTAGGCACGGAGTTGGAAAACCTTGTCTGAACCCCTCCATCCTTCCTGTAGCTGCTCAGACTCTGCTTCTCTGCCCCCAGCCAAGCTTATAGGCCTGCAGAGTGTCTAGTTTTGAAGATACAGACTCTGCTAAGCAAAAGTGAACAGGGCCAAACTGGGCTTATTTCGCTGTGAAAGTGACATTTAGGCACGGAGTTGGAAAACCTTGTCTGAACCCCTCCATCCTTCCTGTAGCTGCTCAGACTCTGCTTCTCTGCCCCCAGCCAAGCTTATAGGCCTGCAGAGTGTCTAGTTTTGAAGATACAGACTCTGCTAAGCAAAAGTGAACAGGGCCAAACTGGGCTTATTTCGCTGTGAAAGTGACATTTAGGCACGGAGTTGGAAAACCTTGTCTGAACCCCTCCATCCTTCCTGTAGCTGCTCAGACTCTGCTTCTCTGCCCCCAGCCAAGCTTATAGGCCTGCAGAGTGTCTAGTTTTGAAGATACAGACTCTGCTAAGCAAAAGTGAACAGGGCCAAACTGGGCTTATTTCGCTGTGAAAGTGACATTTAGGCACGGAGTTGGAAAACCTTGTCTGAACCCCTCCATCCTTCCTGTAGCTGCTCAGACTCTGCTTCTCTGCCCCCAGCCAAGCTTATAGGCCTGCAGAGTGTCTAGTTTTGAAGATACAGACTCTGCTAAGCAAAAGTGAACAGGGCCAAACTGGGCTTATTTCGCTGTGAAAGTGACATTTAGGCACGGAGTTGGAAAACCTTGTCTGAACCCCTCCATCCTTCCTGTAGCTGCTCAGACTCTGCTTCTCTGCCCCCAGCCAAGCTTATAGGCCTGCAGAGTGTCTAGTTTTGAAGATACAGACTCTGCTAAGCAAAAGTGAACAGGGCCAAACTGGGCTTATTTCGCTGTGAAAGTGACATTTAGGCACGGAGTTGGAAAACCTTGTCTGAACCCCTCCATCCTTCCTGTAGCTGCTCAGACTCTGCTTCTCTGCCCCCAGCCAAGCTTATAGGCCTGCAGAGTGTCTAGTTTTGAAGATACAGACTCTGCTAAGCAAAAGTGAACAGGGCCAAACTGGGCTTATTTCGCTGTGAAAGTGACATTTAGGCACGGAGTTGGAAAACCTTGTCTGAACCCCTCCATCCTTCCTGTAGCTGCTCAGACTCTGCTTCTCTGCCCCCAGCCAAGCTTATAGGCCTGCAGAGTGTCTAGTTTTGAAGATACAGACTCTGCTAAGCAAAAGTGAACAGGGCCAAACTGGGCTTATTTCGCTGTGAAAGTGACATTTAGGCACGGAGTTGGAAAACCTTGTCTGAACCCCTCCATCCTTCCTGTAGCTGCTCAGACTCTGCTTCTCTGCCCCCAGCCAAGCTTATAGGCCTGCAGAGTGTCTAGTTTTGAAGATACAGACTCTGCTAAGCAAAAGTGAACAGGGCCAAACTGGGCTTATTTCGCTGTGAAAGTGACATTTAGGCACGGAGTTGGAAAACCTTGTCTGAACCCCTCCATCCTTCCTGTAGCTGCTCAGACTCTGCTTCTCTGCCCCCAGCCAAGCTTATAGGCCTGCAGAGTGTCTAGTTTTGAAGATACAGACTCTGCTAAGCAAAAGTGAACAGGGCCAAACTGGGCTTATTTCGCTGTGAAAGTGACATTTAGGCACGGAGTTGGAAAACCTTGTCTGAACCCCTCCATCCTTCCTGTAGCTGCTCAGACTCTGCTTCTCTGCCCCCAGCCAAGCTTATAGGCCTGCAGAGTGTCTAGTTTTGAAGATACAGACTCTGCTAAGCAAAAGTGAACAGGGCCAAACTGGGCTTATTTCGCTGTGAAAGTGACATTTAGGCACGGAGTTGGAAAACCTTGTCTGAACCCCTCCATCCTTCCTGTAGCTGCTCAGACTCTGCTTCTCTGCCCCCAGCCAAGCTTATAGGCCTGCAGAGTGTCTAGTTTTGAAGATACAGACTCTGCTAAGCAAAAGTGAACAGGGCCAAACTGGGCTTATTTCGCTGTGAAAGTGACATTTAGGCACGGAGTTGGAAAACCTTGTCTGAACCCCTCCATCCTTCCTGTAGCTGCTCAGACTCTGCTTCTCTGCCCCCAGCCAAGCTTATAGGCCTGCAGAGTGTCTAGTTTTGAAGATACAGACTCTGCTAAGCAAAAGTGAACAGGGCCAAACTGGGCTTATTTCGCTGTGAAAGTGACATTTAGGCACGGAGTTGGAAAACCTTGTCTGAACCCCTCCAGTCCTTCCTGTAGCTGCTCAGACTCTGCTTCTCTGCCCCCAGCCAAGCT
>NW_027638538.1:0-25000 GCF_951216825.1 Electrona antarctica
CACGCACGCACACACACAAAAAACGTAACTTAAAAAAATTTAACTTAAAAAAAAACTTAACTTAAAAAAAAACGTAACTTAAAAAAAAAAACTTAAAAAGGAAAAACGCACACACAAAAACTTAACTTAAAAAAAAACTTAACTTAAAAAAAACTTAACTTAAAAAAAAAAACGTAAAAAGGAAAAACGCACACACACAAAAAACTTAACTTAAAAAAAAACTTAACTTAAAAACAAACTTAACTTTAAAAAAAACGTAAAAAGGAAAAACGCACACACAAAAAACTTAACTTAAAAAAAAACTTAACTTAAAAAAAAACTTAACTTAAAAAAAACTTAACTTAAAAAAAAAACTTAAAAAGGAAAAACGCACACCCACAAAAAACTTAACTTAAAAAAAAAATTAACTTAAAAAAAAACTTAAACAAAAAACTTTAAAAAAAAAAACCTAAAAAAGAAACACGCATGCACGCACACATACACACACTAAAAAAAACTTGAAAAAACATTTAATTTAAAAAAAACTTAACTTAAAAAAACCCTTAAAAAGTACGTAATTTATTCTAATTGTTGTTATTGCAATTTACGAGCTGCGTTCGCTTCCCGCGTTTGCGTGTCTTACTTGTATGTGTACATTATGAATCACACATGCATGATAGGTTGCAATTGTATGTTGTATATTTGCATGTATGTATGTACATGTATGTTGCATAGTATATCTAGGTCTCACATGCATGTTTTAGGCTGTGACCATGTTATATGTGAACAAACCTGTCCATTTGTACACCCTCTATGTTAATGATGTTTAGAAGATTTAGAACACTTTCCTGGGGGTCTTCATGTGTGAAATATGTGGTTTTAGATATTTTAGATTTTTAGCAGTGAGCCCAGTGTCTCTGATGTCATGGGCACTGGGCTCACTTATACTTCCTGGACTACATGTTGTCTCAGTAAGACAGCCCCTCCCCCTATCCACAAGGAGGAGCACACACACACACACACACACACACACACACACACACACACACACGCGCGCGCTCTCCCTCTGTCTCTGAGCACGGGCACAGAGGGAGAGAGAGAGAGAGAGACCTCTATATTTCCTTAGTCTGCATTTTTCACCAAAAGGTCTTGACATAAATCAGATAGACAGTGTCAGAGAGAAGAGAGGAGAGGAGAGGAGAGGAGGAGAGGAGAGGAGAGGAGAGGAGAGGAGAGGAGAGGAGAGGAGAGGAGAGGAGAGGAGAGGAGAGGAGAGGAGTTGTACATGAAGAGAGAGGGACAGACAGACAGGGAGGAAGATGAGAAGAGGAAGGTGGCAGTAGAGTAGGAGGAAGAGGAAGGTGGCAGTAGAGTAGGAGGAAGAGGAAGGTGGCAGTAGGAGGAAGAGGAGAAGAGGAAGGTGGCAGTAGGAGGAAGATGAGAAGAGGAAGGTGGCAGTAGGAGGAAGAGGAGGAGAGGAAGGTGGCAGTAGGAGGAAGATGAGAAGAGGAAGGTGGCAGTAGGAGGAAGAGGAGGAGAGGAAGGTGGCAGTAGGAGGAAGAGGAGCAGAGGAAGGTGGCAGTAGGAGGAAGAGGAGAAGAGGAAGGTGGCAGTAGGAGGAAGAGGAGGAGAGGAAGGTGGCAGTAGGAGGAAGAGGAGGAGAGGAAGGTGGCAGTAGGAGGAAGAGGAGGAGAGGAAGGTGGCAGTAGGAGGAAGAGGAGAAGAGGAAGGTGGCAGTAGGAGGAAGAGGAGGAGAGGAAGGTGGCAGTAGGAGGAAGAGGAGCAGAGGAAGGTGGCAGTAGGAGGAAGAGGAGAAGAGGAAGGTGGCAGTAGGAGGAAGAGGAGAAGAGGAAGGTGGCAGTAGGAGGAAGAGGAGAAGAGGAAGGTGGCAGTAGGAGGAAGAGGAGGAGAGGAAGGTGGCAGTAGGAGGAAGAGGAGCAGAGGAAGGTGGCAGTAGGAGGAAGATGAGGAGAGGAAGGTGGCAGTAGGAGGAAGAGGAGAAGAGGAAGGTGGCAGTAGGAGGAAGAGGAAGGTGGCAGTAGGAGGAAGAGGAGGAGAGGAAGGTGGCAGTATGAGTGATAAGCCAAGCTGTTCCAACAGTGCTCATATAAACCTTGTGCATTCAATTAGAACACATTTGCCAGCTATTTGTCATAAATACAGTGAATCACGGCTCAGGGTACAGTCTCTACAAATGAAATCATTTGCCAGAGTTGACTCGGAACCAAAACCTATATAATATAATTGGACACTACAGCTGAGAGATGCAACCCAGCATAATAACCTCTCTCTCTCTCTCTCTCTCTCTCTCTCTCTCTCTCTCTCTCTCTCTCTCTCTCTCTCTCTCTCCCTCCATCAGACACACCTGGTGAGACAGTATAAAGTTTACGACAGAGTAATTGCTGAATGAAAAATTGCACGAATGTGCGTGCGTGCGTGCGTGCGTGCGTGCGTGCGTGCGTGCGTTTGTGGGTGTATACTTCGGGGCTGTTTAGACAAATGCTGGTGATGTGTCTACATCTCTCTCTCTCACTCTTACACACACACACACACACACACACACACACACACACACACACACACACACACACACACACACACACACACACACACACACACACACACACACACACACACACACACACACATCAAAGCGAACAGGTGCAGGTTGAAATAGCCACCTGCCAGCCTCTTTTCATTATAACATCTTCTGCAGTCCTTCCTGCTACTGCAGCATGGTAAACATTATGGCTCCATGTTGTTAACCATTTGTACAAAGTTCCACAACTCTTTACTTAAGTACTGTATAGCCTTAAGTACAATTTCGAGGCATTATTTTTTTTACTTTACTCGAGTATTTCCCATACTTGGAAATGTGCAACCCAGATTCGGCACAAACAAGGGACTAAATTATTTTCGCTTCTGCTACCAAAATGTGGAACGCCCTATAGTCATTAAGACATGCGAATCCCTTGACTCCTTCAAAACCGCTCTCAAAGGGCACCTACAGACGGCTGCAATTTGAAACTGGCCCCCGTAAAATCGAAATCCCCCCCCCCCACCCCCTTTCCCCACTCCACTGTATTGAGTTGTGCTTGAAATGTACTGTAATTCTGCAAACTGTTAATAAATATCAATCAATCAAAAAAGGATACTGTACTTATATAATTTTGAGGTACTTTTACTTTACTTGAGTATTTCCAATGTCCAATACTTTTACTTCTACTCCACTACTTTTTCCAGCACTGTGCAACAGTATAATAGTTTTAGTTTTCAAAGCCCAAGGAAAACTATGCCAGACTGGAGAGAAACCTTTGCAAAGAGTTCTAACTCTTTCATCAGGCTGCCCCAAACTGTTTTTAAAGCTGGTGGGTAAAAACATCAAGGAAGCAGGTGGGTGAATTTAAACTGGAGACAATATCTTCAAGAAATGTGTCGTCAATGGATTTCAATTGCATCATGGATGCCATGTTACTGCAATAATGATGGGGGTGTTGACTGAGGAGCTAAAATATGCCTGATACTGGGAATATAAATGATTGCGACCGTATATGTCGCATTTATATGAAAACCTGCATCTCTGCGTGTTAGTCACGCCTCCATATATGGTCACGCGTCGTGACATCACACCTCCATATATGGTCACGCCTTGTGACGTCATGCCTCCATATATGGTCACGCCCCGTGACATTACCAGCTCAGTGCCCTTGTGGTTAGAGTGTCCGCCCTGAGACTGGGAGGTCGGGGTTCAATCCCCGGCCGGGTCATACCAAAGACTCTAAAAATGGGATCCAGTGCCTCCCTGCTTGACACTCAGCATCAAGGGTTGGATTGGGGGAAGTCCCTGCGACATCCTAGCGTCATGTCTAGGGGGTGTCCTTGTAGGCCTACATCAAGCTGCCCCACGCTACAGAAGCAGGAGATAGGCTCCTGCCCTATGGGCCTCATGGCTCGGCAAGGCTACTCGTGACATCACGGCTCCATATATGGTCACGCCTCATGACATCATACATCCCACCATATATGGCCATCTCCATATATGAGAAGACTGGATCATCACCTAGATCTGCATATATGGAGCCGGCCTGCAACTCTACAGGAGCCTATCTCCTGCTTCTGTAGCGTGAGGCAGCTTGATGTAGGCCTACAAGGACACCCCCTAGACATGACGCTAGGATGTCGCAGGGACTTCCCCCAATCCAACCCTTGATGCTGATATATTGCACTTTTACCTTAGCGCTAGGTATACTCTTGGTTGCTTGTTTTTGCAGAAAATGCACTAAAGACTTCTGGTGATTAGTAGTTTTTGTTCCCTACCTATGTTGAATACACTTATTGTAAGTCGCTTTGGATAAAAGCGTCTGCTAAATGACTGTAATGTAATGTAATGTACATCTGACCTCAAACCCTAATCAAATCAAATCAAATCAAACTTTATTTATAAAGCACGTTTTAAAACAACCAAGGTTGACCAAAGTGCTGTACAGATCAGTGGAAAAAAGATAGACAGGCAAGAGAACACAGAATGTAAACGAGAAAACACAATCAGAAATGTTGACAAAATATAAGCATGAAAGGTTAAAATAAGCCAAAACAAGCAAAACAAACAAACCCTAAGCTTAGATCTCCATATATGGAGCTGACCTGTCTGACATTCCATAATGTTGATCTGACATCATCACACCCTGTACACTCAAGACGTGCTCCATATATGGCCAGTATAGAATTCATTCCATATGTTGATCTGACCCCCCCATGCCAAAGCGCCATCACCCAGGCGGATGCGTGCACGCGACCTCGCCCTTTATTTTATTTTATTTTGATAAGTTGCTTTTGTATGCTTACTGTGTTGTTGTTGTTTTTTAGCTTTTCTACCTGTTGTAACATGAATAGCCCAATTTGGGACATGCAAATAAACTTGACCTTGACGCTGTAGACATACTCTCATTTGAAACCTGTTGATGTAGAATGAGCAGACATCGTTTGTCCCATGCAGTGATACTACGGCGGTCAGAAGGGGTGTCGAGGAGAGCCCGGTGGTGTCTGGCAGATAAGTCCAGAAGGATAAGGACCGAGGAGGAGTGTGCATCAAGGCGTATGATATCTGTGTGAGTGTGAGAAGTGCCTGTTTCAATGGGAACGGACTGGCTTGAAACCTGACTGGCTGGCATCCGAAAGGTTATTCTGTGAACGATGGAGAGAGAGACACAGAGAGAGAGAGATAGAGAGAGAGAGAGAGACGGTTGTACCAAATTGAAGGAGTGAACGATACCGGCATGTCGTCCTTAACGTAGGAGGGGACATGATTTTGTGGAGGAGCGAAGTGGCGGCGCTACGTGAGTTGGAGCAGGTGGAACCAGTCAGATTAGACAAGAGAGGGATAGAGATCTGTAACTCATCTAAGGTCATATTTGCATTTTTTGCTTTGAAGTAAAGGTTAGCTTATCTGAGTCGGAAGGCGAAGGACGGACTGAGCTCAAGATCAGCAGCGCCTCAAAGCAGCACGACCCCTGTACCCCCACGGCGCTCCATGATGACATCATCCTTTGTTTGAGTTTGAGGCCACATTCCACACAGAGTCGTTTTCAAAAGGTTTACCGTACACACGGAATCGTACCAAGAAAATGTGTGTGTCCACACGAAACCCGGCCTGTAAGTGGCGCTGTAGAGCTGCCACAAAGCAAAAAACAAAGAAGAAGACATGGAGCATGTGACTTGTGCGACGTAAACAATAACAAGCGCAGAATGCTGTTCTCCATGTCCACTTGTTGCTGACGGTGGTCATGTATAGGAGCAGTAAATGTCGCTGTAAAAGCCCTACCACGCTCAGTAGTTTCTGCAGTACAAACGCACTGCTGACGGGCGCCGCCATCTTTGTTGTTGTTGGTGGAGGTGGGGGAGGTGGAGATGGGGGCATACTTTGGTTAGACATAGCATTGGTTAGACATAGCATTGGTTAGACATAGCATTGGTCCGACTGGATTAAGGTTGGTGAGGGGTGTGTTACGACGACCGGATTAAGGTGCGTTAAGGGTTGGGAGAGGGTTAAGGTTATGTGTCCTGCCCCGTGGGAGGTTATGGTTAGGGTGAGGGTTTGAGATATCAGGACCAATGGTATGTCTAACCAAAAGCTATGGCGTCATCGGTTCAGGAAAGATGCGTGTTTGTTGTACTGCACTCGGAGAGGCAATGGTGGCGTCAATCTCACGTCAGATTTTTGCACTCTGGGACCCGGATTCAAAGATGAGCGTATTAGGGCACCACAACGTCAGTCAGACACACGTAATCCCTTTCAAAGATAGCAATTTGTGTAACGCTGACGAAGTAGAGTATTGGTATAAGAAAAAAACGTAAAAAGTGTGTGTGTCAATTCTTCACATGCCCACTGTGATGGCTATCTAACCCAGCAGGTCAGCAACATTACACGCTGTGTGCATGTGTGTGAATATGTGTGACTGTGTGCGCTCACACACATATGACATTTGCCATCTGTGTGTGTGTGTGTGTGTGTGTGTGTGTGTGTGTGTGTGTGTGTGTGTGTGTGTGTGTGTGTGTGTGTGATGGCCATCTAACCCACAGTGACAGGCCAGCAACATTGCAGGCGGAAATGCATCCTGGGTCGTGATGGTGCATTATGGGACGTAAGTGGCTCTTTGGTGCGTTGCAGTTAAACCCTGCATGCTGCTCTCAGCAAACTGCACGCGCGCACGCACGCACGCACGCACGCACGCACGCACGCACGCACGCACGCACGCACGCACAAACACACACACACACACACACACACACACACACACACACACACACACACACACACACACACACACACACACCTCACCTCACTCGTTCTTACATTGTGATGGGGTCAGTCTTTCCGCTCCAGAGCTCAAGACTATGTGGTTGTACTGGTCAGCTCATACTGTAACAGTAGAAACCTGTACTGGTCAGCTCACACTGTAACAGTAGAAACCTGTACTGGTCAGCTCATACTGTAACAGTAGAAACCTGTACTGGTCAGCTCATACTGTAACAGTAGAAACCTGTACTGGTCAGCTCATACTGTAACAGTAGAAACCTGTACTGGTCAGCTCATACTGTAACAGTAGAAACCTGTACTGGTCAGCTCACACTGTAACAGTAGAAACCTGTACTGGTCAGCTCATACTGTAACAGTAGAAACCTGTACTGGTCAGCTCCAGTGTTGATTTTGTCAACTAAAACTATGACGAAAAAACGTTTGTCGACTAGTAGACAGTAGAAGACACAGTATCAGACTGTGGTTGTACTGGTCAGCTCCCAGTACAACAGTATCAGACTGTGGTTGTACTGGTCAACTCCCAGTACAACAGTATCAGACTGTGGTTGTACTGGTCAGCTCCCAGTACAACAGTATCAGACTGTGGTTGTACTGGTCAGCTCCCAGTACAACAGTATCAGACTGTGGTTGTACTGGTCAGCTCCCAGTACAACAGTATCAGACTGTGGTTGTACTGGTCAGTACAACAGTATCAGACTGTGGTTGTACTGGTCAGTACAACAGTTTCCGACTGTGGTTGTACTGGTCAGTACAACAGTATCAGACTGTGGTTGTACTGGTCAGCTCCCAGTACAACAGTATCAGACTGTGGTTGTACTGGTCAGCTCCCATGTACAACAGTATCAGACTGTGGTTGTACTGGTCAGTACAACAGTATCAGACTGTGGTTGTACTGGTCAGTACAACAGTATCAGACTGCGGTTGTACTGGTCAGTACAACAGTATCAGACTGTGGTTGTACTGGTCAGTACAACAGTATCAGACTGTGGTTGTACTGGTCAGTACAACAGTATCAGACTGTGGTTGTACTGGTCAGCTCCCAGTACAACAGTATCAGACTGTGGTTGTACTGGTCAGTACAACAGTATCAGACTGTGGTTGTACTGGTCAGTACAACAGTATCAGACTGTGGTTGTACTGGTCAGCTCCCAGTACAACAGTATCAGACTGTGGTTGTACTGGTCAGTACAACAGTATCAGACTGTGGTTGTACTGGTCAGTACAACAGTATCAGACTGTGGTTGTACTGGTCAGTACAACAGTATCAGACTGTGGTTGTACTGGTCAGCTCCCAGTACAACAGTATCAGACTGGTCAGCAGTCTACAGAATGAGAACAGAATAGAATGCACCTGCTCCTGTGGCTCAGGGGGTAGATGTAGACCAGCAGCCCATGGGAATGTCATGGTTCCCGGGTCGATGCCAGGTTCCCCCTGGGTTAATGTCGAAGTGTCCTTGAGCAAGACTCTGAAGGTTTGTGCCAGGGTGTCCGTGTGTGTGTGTGTGTGTGTGTGTGTGTGCGTGCGTGCGTGCGTGCGTGCGTGCGTGCGTGCGTGCGTGCGTGCGTGCGTGCGTGCGTGCGTGAAGCTAATGAGCAGAGGGTGTAAATGGGGCCGTCAGAGCAGAGGGGGCCCTGGGGAGACACTGAGGGTGGGCTCCCTCTCCCAGAGAGAGAGAGAGAGAGTTGAGCGCAAACTATATAGTCAAGTAGTTGGAGGGAAGCAGAGGAGTTGGTAGAGAGGGGCGAGGGAGGGGGAGAGAGGGGCGAGGGAGGGAGAGAGAGGGGCGAGGGAGGGAGGGAGAGACTGAGTGTGAAAGCAGGTTGAGTCCAGGTGGGGTTCAATCACAGTGTTATTTTAGGAGGGCAGGGAGAGAGAGAGAGAGAGAGAGAGAGGAGAGGAGAGGAGAGGAGAGGAGAGGAGAGGAGAGGAGAGGAGAGGAGAGGAGAGGAGAGGAGAGGAGAGGAGAGGAGAGGAGAGGAGAGGAGAGGAGAGGAGAGGAGAGGAGAGGAGAGTGGGGGGGAGAGAAGAGAAGAGAAGAGAAGAGAAGAGAAGAGAAGAGAAGAGAAGAGAAGAGAAGAGAAGAGAAGAGAAGAGAAGAGAAGAGAAGAGAAGAGAAGAGAAGAGAAGAGAAGAGAAGACATTCTGGGGAGGAGAAGATGAATGTTGTTAATTAAGACGAGCAGGTTGAGGAGACAGTGTAGAATTACACAAACACTAATTAGAGTCTTCGTTAGGGGCCAGCGAATCAGAACACAGCATCCATCATCCAGCCCTGTGCTCCCCGGCTCTGTCTCCTCTACTATCTCTCTCCATCTCTACCTCTACTCTCCATCTCTCTCTCTCTCTCTCTCTCTCTCTCTCTCTCTCTCTCTCCATCTCTACCTCTACTCTCCATCTCTCTCTCTCTCTCTCTCTCTCTCTCTCCATCCCTCTCTCTCTCTCTCTCTCTCTCTCTCTCTCTCTCTCTCTCTCCAATGTTGCTCCTTTGCTTCGTGGCAAACATATTCATCCTCTCCTCCTCCTCTAACACTCCAGTCTTATTCTGGTTCCTTCATTTCTTCACTTCACTTCCTCTCTTCTGCCACTTCATTTCATCTCTCTCTCTCTCTCTCTCTCTCTCTCTCTCTCTCTCTCTCTCTCTCTCTCTCTCCCTCTCTCTCTCTCTCTCTCTCTCTCTCTCTCTCTCTCTCTCTCTCCTCGGTTTGTTTCAATTGATCTGATCAGGAGTAAATTAAACAGCTGTTTGGAGGATGGTAATTCTATAGGAGGCTCATACGCCTCACCATCACCTATCCATTATCCATGTCACCCTTGCAGCCATACAGCCTATACCACTCCAGTTACATTTCGCTACATCTGGGTCCCGGGAGATGGCGTCAAAGGAAGAACTAACATCTGTTTCTAGAGCTCAAGAGACTTACTTTATTAAGGCAAAAATGCCCATAGGTCTTCATAATCTTCAAATATTATTTGCCTGATGAAGACCTAGAGGGTCGAAACGTTGCATTTTTGCCGTAAGTCTCTTGTGGAGCTTCTTTAAACGATGTACCTTTTCCCCCGCCAAGGTACTGGGGCTCCTTGTCAGTGTTTCCAGACTTGGGCCTCTAGGCGCGGCGGTTTTCCGCTCAGAGCGTCCGGCGTCTCTTCCGGGTTTTTAGACAGCTGGTGGAAGGAAAATGAAGCTCGAACGCGGCCTCCATTTGCCGCGGGGGCAAGCGTTTCCGGGAATCTAAGTATTTATTTTAGAAGCTTAAGTCCTTGTATCAGTAAGTCTGGAATAGATTAGTAAAGATACTGATATATACAGAAGGGGGCAGTAATGCAACTATTAAGGATGCCATTGCCAACTGCCATAATACCCCACGAAGAAGAAGGATCTGTAAATCTGTGTTCCACCAAATGGGTCTAGAGAGGAAAAGCCAGGCTCTGCATTCAGCCAGGCTTTATGATCCTGGCTCGATAAATCCACCCATTCTAAGCCTTGCTTGGCTTTAGTGGAATGGAATAAACCAGGCTGTACAGACCAGGATTTAACAAGCCTGGTTTTGGCTTAAATCCTGGATTAGTTAATCCAATTTTCGTGAAACGGGCCCCAGACTGGTGAACCGTGGGTCATGGGTTCAATCCTGGCTTGGGGTGATGCACTTCTTGGCCATTGGTGTGTGAAATGTTACAATGGTAATATGTTGTATAAGAAAATACAATGAGTAATGGTAATATTTATATTAGTAGTTTTCACTTTTACAGCTGATCTACAAGCTCACAAACTGTCATGATGAGGTTGTGCAGCCTATATATTTTGGTTATTTTATTTTGTATAGTGCTCAAATTAGTCCTTTAATGCAGACCGATAAAAATAAGGCAACATAAACCCATAATAATTGAATAAGTGTGGCTTGACTGCTTAATGAACCGTAAAGACATCAGTATTAGGTTAAACCTGGCTGTTAGCCTGGTCCGGAGCAGGCTAAATCCACAGGATTAGTTTCCATGGTAACTAGTGTGGCATTGCTTTCATGAAACCCAATCAAGCCTCAACATACAGTATCCACTTATCCAGGTTTACTGGCTAAATGAATCTGGCAAGATTAACTAGCTTTCATGTTAATTAAATCGCTGATCCAGGATAAACCAGGATATCTGTTAAATCCCGGTTTAATCTCTAATCCAAGTTTTGTGAAACGGGCCCCTGGTCACTTGTTTCTCTTGAAAAACTAGCAACACAGCAAGAGAAAGAGGAACTTATGCACACACAAACGCAAAGATTTATGGGTTATATGAAAAATTTGGATAGTGTGCAGATGTTTCTTCTTCCTTTTTGATGATTGCCTTGATGCCACCTGCAGGCCTAAATACAGACAAGAGATGTGCATACATACAATCTTCTCTGTCAAAGGAAGAACTACCACGCCGGCAATGAATGGACCCTGCTGAAACGTATACATAACATACTGGGGGTTAAATGGCTGCTTCAACTCATCTAGGTCTTCAACAGGGGGTCCAGCCGGGACCCCTAGGGCGTCCTCAGAGATACTGCAGGGAGGGCCGCCAAAGTTTTGTGTGATAGGGACTTTATCTTTTTATTTTTACATAAAAAGACTTGATGTCACGGTCTGTCTGTGTCTTCCCCCTGGCCACTCCCATATCCCATTCCACCACACTGCAGTCCCATTTACACACCTGTCTCCAACTCCCTCATCAGCCGACCCCACCTGTGAACCCTTGTCTTCTACAATCAACCAGCTCCGTGCTATAAAACTGGACTCCTGCATGCAAACACTCATTGTCAGTTCATATACGTTTCTTGTCGTGGTTGTGTTACCTGCTCCTGTTTTAACTGTCTTTTTTGACATCCTGATTCCTGCCTGCAACTTCTGCGTAAGTTTTGACTCTTTTCTTCATTACAATACTTTGAAATCTCACTCTGTCTGCATCCATGACACTTGAACCCTCGTGTCCTTATTCTTTGGCGGCGGCGGAGTGGAGTGGCGGCCCTGCTTGGGAAGGGGAAGGTTTCCGGTTCAATTCGGCAGGCTCCCCCAGAGTTGGTGTTGAAGTGTCCTTGAGCAAGACTCTGAAATCCTAATTGCTCCCGATGTGCATGGTTTCCTCCGCCGTTGGTGTATGAATCTGTGGGTATAGAAGGGCACGGCTCCTGGAGGAGAGTTGCTCTGTACTGAACTCACCCTGCTATTTCTGGTTTGCTTTCTTTCTCTCTTCAACAACCATCATTATCCTGCCGCTTTCTTTTTTATCATTTCTCCGGGAAACGGATTTCATTTCCTCTCACACTCCCTGTTCGCACGCACGCGTGCGTGCACGCATGCTAGCACGCACAGGCACACGAACACGCACACACACACTACAGCATGTCAGCATTATTTTTTATTGTCTCTCCAAGCCATCGTATTCTCCAGTCTCCCTCTCATGACACACACACACATACACACACACACACACACACACACACACACACACACACACACACACACACACACACACACACACACACACACACACACACACACACACACACACAGAGCTGAAAAACCACTTATCTTCTCCATTCTTTCTCTGTCCCTTCCATCTCTCTCTCTCTCTCTCTCTCTCTCTCTCTCTCTCTCTCTCTCTCTCGATCCCTCCATTATCTCTGTCCATAACATTGACCTCCTGTCAGTCACTCTTCTGTTCACAACTTCACATGTTGCACAATTATTACAGTTAAGAATTATAATTGGAAGTTAAAATTATACCTTTTCAATGATCCCATCAGAGTGGGCAGTGGGCTCGGCTTCTCTACTGTCTGTCCTACAATGTCAGGAGCCTATCACGCTGGGCGAGACCTACGCTGTAGACGTTATATCATTTGTTTTGGGCGGAAGTTGCGGGATTTTGGCGGAAGTATACCGCTCAAGGAAATTACGTTGATGCTTTACAAATGTGTTTACATTCTCCGTGAATGAAACAAGTGTTGTGATAATATCATATCCGGGGGAAATACATCTGACGGATGTTCCGGACCGACACTGCCGCCGACAGCGTCTCTGCCTTATGGTTGTGAGTGACCAGGCTTTTCTCTTCTCAGATGAGTAAGCCTGGGACCGAGGCTATAGGAGCATCTGTAGCGTGAGGCACCTGGACACATAGATATGGAAAAAATAGATGCCTCACTGGCCGCTGCAGTTCATTGGAGCGACGTGTCTCCAATGAAGGCAGGAAGTCAAGCGGAAGTGCCGTAGGGAAGCGCTGAAGGCACTGGTCTTTGGTATGACCCGGCCGGGGATCGAACCCCGATCTCCCAGTCTCAGGGCAGACACTAACCACCAGGCCACTGAGCTGGTACCTTTAACACTTAACATTAACAAAATATATCACGCTCAGGCTATACTGCACCTTTAACAGACCATAAAAAAAGTATAAAACTCCTCGTCCTCCTCCTGCTCATTTGTTTTGTCCTCCGTGGGTTCATCCCTCGCTCTGTGCCGTAATGGAGGAGAAGAGTGGCCACACAGAGCTGTCATGCCTGTTCCCTGCTCACACCACTGGGAAGGAGGGAGCCGCGTGGAGGGGTAAATTTAGACGTTACGGAGGGGGAGGCTGTCCCTTATATGCTGACACACGCACGGACACGCACACGCACGCACGCACGCACGCACGCACACACGCACGGACACGCACGCACGCCCGCACGCACGCACGCACGCACGCACGCACGCACGCACGCACACAGGCACACAGGCACACTGCGATGAGACACAATGGAATGAATGTGAACATTATAAAGGGTTAAAACACGGTTTCCTCCGACAACGCATTGCATTTCCTGGGTCACTTCCTGTGCGTGACATAATTTATCTCAGGTGTTGTAATGTTTTCCTTTAATTGGCCTTTCCAAAGAAGAACTGTCCATTAACAGCTGAGAGGGAGACATTGTAGCAGAGGGAGACATTGTAGGAGAGACAGACAGTAGGACAGCTGAGAGGGAGACAGTGTAGGAGAGACAGACAGTAGGACAGCTGAGAGGGAGACATTGTAGGAGAGACAGACAGTAGGACAGCTGACAGGGAGACAGTGTAGGAGAGACAGACAGTAGGACAGCTGAGAGGGAGACAGTGTAGGAGAGACAGACAGTAGGACAGCTGAAAGGGAGACAGTGTAGGAGAGACAGACAGTAGGACAGCTGAGAGGGAGGCAGTGTAGGAGAGACAGACAGTAGGACAGCTGAAAGGGAGACAGTGTAGGAGAGACAGACAGTAGGACAGCTGAGAGGGAGGCAGTGTAGGAGAGACAGACAGTAGGACAGCTGAGAGGGAGAGTGTAGGAGAGACAGACAGTAGGACAGCTGACAGGGAGACAGTGTAGGAGAGACAGACAGTAGGACAGCTGAGAGGGAGAGTGTAGGAGAGACAGACAGTAGGACAGCTGAGAGGGAGAGTGTAGGAGAGACAGACAGTAGGACAGCTGAGAGACAGACAGTGTAGGAGAGACAGACAGTAGGACAGCTGAGAGGGAGAGTGTAGGAGAGACAGACAGTAGGACAGCTGACAGGGAGAGTGTAGGAGAGACAGACAGCTGAGAGGAAGACAGTGAACACGCAGGACAAATGTCAACAAGCAAAATTTCACATTTTGCCAAAACAAGCCAGTTTGCCTTTGTTTAGTGAACAATAGCCGTTCCAAAATGAGGAAAGAAAATGAACAAAAATGCGTATTCACTCGTGTTGAGACTGACTTGTGAGTTGTGAGTCTACATTGCTATTATTTGCTCTATGCCTTCAACTGTGAACTGTTCAGCCCGAAGTCCATCTCAGCTGTCCTGCTGAAGGTTCAGGGACACTGCAGAGCTACAGTACACAATGAGATGGAGCTGAGAGCTCAGAATCCTGTTTGTTACCCAGCAGACTGCAGACCCAGAGTTCATAGTTCAGCATGTGCTCACAGCTGCTGCCTACTAATAAGGCTCTGTCTGTTTGTCTGTCTGTCTGTCCGTCCGTCCGTCCGTCCGTCCGTCCGTCCGTCCGTCCGTCCGTCGTGTACTCAGATAGAGAGAGATGGCCTCAGCTATAGCTTCAGTACATCAGACAGAATAGAATAGAAATATATAACTAACGACAGAATCCGACAAAATACGAAAAGTCAGAGTCAGACTCGATAAAATACATCTATGATAGACTTGATCCAAGGCTAAGATAGTATATTACTCATTTTAAACGTAATCAGCTCACTAAAGAACCCGACCTCTCCATGCGCCACAGTGGCTGTAGGCTGTTTTGAGGACAACTGGTTTGAAAATCATTATTATTGCTTGCTTACACGGAGCAGAAACCAAGGAGTATTCGTTGCTGTCAGGAGAAAACCACCTGCTAGTATTGAACATCCTTTACGTCTGTGTGTTGTTTCGAAAATATTGAACCAATGGAAAGTATAGTACAAAAATGCTTTGGACTTAACTCCAGACCCTCAAACTGTCCGCTAAAGCAACTAACTCCAGCACCTCTCCCCCTCTCATGCAAGTAATTGGACAATATATAAAGTCACAACACCAACTTTGGTGGGGCAGTATTGCTTTGTTTTCAAAATATAAGGTTTTCTTAATGTCCTGAAAAAAAAATTCATTTCCTGAAAAACATTTTGGAGTTAGGTGCTTTCTTCCCCGACAGCAGAGATATATTTCAAGAGGGAGGGAGCAGTAATTAAATAACACAAACCTGCTTCATCCACATTGTTAGGAAAAGTTTGATGGAATGCATTTTTAGACGTAAGTGTCGATCATGACCACTTTCCATTGTATCTTATGAGCAGTCGGGTTCTTTTGAATCCAGCCTGCGAGCACATAATAAAGTGGCTCTTATCACAATGTGACGTTTGTCTGAAAAGGGGTCTATTGTCTCACAGTATTGACTTGCAGACCTTTGTCCAAAGCATGCGCTGTTTGTCGTCTACATTTTCAAGAAGGTAATTCGTTTTCCGTATTGTGTGTGTAAGTAGTTCATTCAACACAACATCGTGGCACCTTTTGTTTTCTGTCAAGGTTTTGTTCTTGTTGTGTTCCGATGTCGACATGGCGGAGAACACAGATTCATTTGAAGTCTAGCTGAAGATTGTCTCTTCAAAATACATTGTCTGGCAAATGTATAAAAGCCAAGGTATTTATGAAACACCTCCCTTTCTATTTTCATATACTTCATTGTGACTCCAGCACCTCAGCCAAGTCTACTGGCAGATGAGTGTTTTTTAGTTTTTTCTTTCTTCAATTTATTTGTCTGACAAGTTCAATATATGACCAGATTTGACTGAGGGACTGCCATCGTGGAGCCTCCAGCTTTTCACCAGAGGAGAAAAACTGAAATGATGTATTTTTTATCCAAAATGACTCTTCACATACTAGAGCATGTCTGAAATAAGTGTCAGAGCTGAAACAACATAAATGCTTAAACATGTAGCTAGGAGTAATGTTAGAGACCACAGAAGTGAACCTTTCAAGCCTGTTTTCTCAACTCGCTGTTTTCTGTAAGACATTACTCTATAAGCCTCTCCAAAACTGGTGGGTCAAACTGAAAAACCAATATAATAATAATAATAATAATAACTTTATTTGTATAGCGCTTTTTAAAAACAAGTTTACAAAGTGCTTCACATACAATAAATAAACAGGCAAATTGACATAAATATGTCAATTTGAAGCTATGATTCCCTGCTTTCATATGACATTTAAAAAAATCCAATGGCAGTCCCTCAGTCAAATCTGGTCACATATGTATAATAATTTTTTTTTAAAAAAGCCAAAAGTACAGCATAACATATTATAGGGTTGAAGGGATATGTTTTGTAATAATATTCAAAATCTTCAAAAATAACCAGTGACTAAAGTTTTCAAATAAGTAATTGTAGTGGAGAAAAAATACAGTAAAACAAATCACACTTGTGTGAAGTGAGGGGCTCTCTTATCAACATACATCATCATACATCACATTCCGTGCTCAGCCAATCAGCTGAGCACATTCCGTGCTCATCCACACAAACACACAAAGCTGTGCATAGTAGGGGCTAGCGTCCCTCAAAAAAGTATTGAAAAGTGGAAACAGCTTACTCAAGTATAGACCCTCCAATTTTACTCAGTACAGAAATTGAGTAAATGTGCTTTTACATGCCTGGCTCACAGGTTGGGAATCGCTGATTTATGGATATATCAATGACGTCATTTGATTTACTCTTGTCCAAGTTATGGACATTTACATCCTCACATCCAAATATGGACATCTGCATTGCGATAAGAATTGTATAAAACGACACTTACCTGACCATCCATAATAGTGTTCTGACCAAAGTCGTTGATTCGTTCGTTCTACATCTCTTCTACATCGGAAAGAGCAGCGAGGAGGGTGCGAAATGTTTCACTGGACCATTCATCTGGAGGGAAAACAGAAGACACTCCCCCAGGCCGCCGTGGCAGTGGGTCACCAGGTGTTCTCGTTTGGAGGGGAAAGCATCGTGAGCGACCGGGATCGCCAGATGGATGTGCACATATTCGACACTGTCACTTTGCGCTGGAGGACGCTGCCCCCATCAGTGACTCCCGGAGGGGGAGAACATCTCCTCGAGGTTCCCTCCATGCGTTGTGGCCACACGGCTGCGCTCATAGACGATATCGTCTACGTCTGGGGTGGCCGGTGCGCCGCAGGACTCTGCAACATGCTTTATGCGTTCGATATCGACACCCACGGGTGGATCAAGACCAGGATTTCGGGGACCGTCCCGCAGGCGAGGCAGGGCCACTCAGCCTGTGTCTTGGGGAAGGTCATGTATATATTTGGAGGATCCAACTACCCGCGAGGACACTCTAATGACATCCACAAGTTTGACACTGCCACAATGGCCTGGGCTTTAATTCAATCCAGAAGCATTCCGCCACCTGTTTCAGCACACCACTCTGCCACAATCATTGGGACAAAGATGTTTGTGTTTGGGAGCGCCGGCTACAACAACATCAGTGTGTTTGACACAGAGACCAACTGTTGGCTTCCGAACAGACCCGCACGGCTTCGTCCACCAGGACGCTCGCGTCATTCAGCCTTTGCCTACAATGGAGAGCTATACATATTATGTGGCAGCAGCAAAAACGAGCGCTTCAATGATATGTGGAAATACATTCCGGAGACCTGCTCCTGGAAGAACGTTGAGCCCAAAGGGGAAGGCCCGGGTTCAGGGATGTCTAATGTGTGCTGTTGCATGGTGGGAGATTGTATCATCCTCTTTGGAGGATGGCAAGCACCCAATCACCTCTACATCTTAGACTTAGGTCCAAGTTTGAAGGTGTTATGCAAATTAGCTGTTACTCAACACAGTCTAGAGAAGTCTGGACTCCCTCACAACATCAGATGGGAGCTAGCAGCCATGACAACTAAAAACAAGACGCGGCAGCTCTAATAACGCAGTGGAATCTATTTAGACCTTCTCAGCCTTCACATCTATGATCATCTGTCAATTGATGTTGATCATCTCCATATTTTGGCACGGTTTCAAGCGTTGCAAGCGTTAACCCCAGCGTCTGCTCACTCCTTTTTTGCTGGAGTTGTCTGGTTGCTGTTCAGAGGACAGCCTGAAGCTATAGTGGCCTTGGACACCATAGCGAAGCATAGCAAAAGCGAAGCGGAGGCTTGCGAAGCTTCTACGTGCGTAACGGAAGGGGACATTTAGTAGGCCAATCAGAGTCAATGTAAATGTTTGTTTTCTCATGCCAATAAAGCTCCCTTAGATTGAGTTGATGAGTCCCGGAAAAGACACACTGTGATTGGCCAGTAGTCACTTGAGTGGCAGCGGGGGACATGGAGGAGTCGCATGAGTGACGTCACTTGGGCAGCGACGCAGCGTGCCTTCAGCACTTCCACTTGACTTCCTGCCTTCAATGGAGATATGTCACTTAATGAACTGCAGTGGCCAATGAGGCATCTATTTTTGAGGGACTGTATGTCCAGCCAGCTTTAGGTGTATGTAACCCAATTGTTGACAATCAATAGACAATTTTGAGTGTTTGTGTAAATACACAAACATTGCTAACATAAACATTGAAGACGAAAGGGAGGACGCAACTTGTGATTGGCCGGAATGAGATGATGTATGATGATGTATGACAATAAGAGCGCCCCTCACTTCACACGGGTGTGATTTTATTTTAATATACGATACGATACTATACGATACGATACGATACGATACGATACGATACGTTACGTTGGACACCCAGCGTATTGCAGCCCAGCCTCTTCAGTCCGCAGCAGCCTCTGTGGCCGCGCCTCCTGATGTTTTGTCACGGCCGATGGCTCAGACTCCTGTGTGGAAAAAGGGAATATCCGCACACTCTTGTATAAAGTTTGAGTTTCTTTATTTCATGAAAACACAATCAGCAGCAGTCCACCTAGAGAAACCAACGCGTTTCGGCCATAGAGTATATAAAGGATCGAGACCGAACTGGAGCGTTAGCTTCATTCATGAATTCATGAATGAATGAAGCGCTTCTAAAACCTGCCTAACTCCAGTACAGTCAAAACTGTTGTTCAAACCACCTAACTCCAACTGAACTTTGGGTTATTTTATTTTACAGTATTGTTTTCAGCCTGATTCTGATATCTCCACATTAATGGTAAATGGTAAATGTTGCATTTATATAGCACCTTTATCCAAGGCGCTTTACATAGATTGTGCATTACATTCACCCATTCACACACACATTCATACACCGATTGCGGCAGAAGCCATGCAAGGTACCAACCAGCACATCGGGAGCAATTTGGGGTTCAGTGTCTTGCCCAAGGACACTTCGACATGTAGACAGGAGGAGCCGGGATTCGAACCGCCGACCCATGGATCATTGGACGACCTGCTCTACCTCTTGAGCCACAGTCAAACAACTCCACTTGAGCTGTATTTGGGTAAAGTGATGATAATATAAGCACACATTCAAGTTCTGACAATGTATAGTGTGTGTGTACCAAAAAAGGTAGCGGCCGCCATACCGCCATACAGCGACCTCACAATGGTGCAGACTTGCTCAGTAAATAAGTGCCACAGCAGGTCACGTCGAGGGAATGAGCCAGAAAACGGAATTCGATTTTCAGTTTTCCAGCATGGAGACAGCACCAATAAGGAACCCAGATTGACGAGTTTACAAAAAGACATAGAATGGCTTGGATCTCAGCTGTACGGTGCAGGGGCGCAGAGACATAACGTTCAACAAAGTATCTAAGCACAGTCGTGTTTGTTCACAACATTTTCCTTGTCCTTGTAATGTATTTGGGCCCGACGTTCTTTCTATCCATCCTGGTGTTGGTTCACTATGTTGTCGCCAAGAACGAGCTCAATATTTACAAAAACATACCACCGTCACTCTATTCTGAGTGATGTGGGCTATAGGGACGCCGCCCCCCTCTTGGTGACGTACACGTTTTTAGAAACTATAAAGTCACCGTACCAACTTTTATGAGGCAGTATTGTGTTGTTCTAAAGAATCACACCTGTGTGAAATGAGGGGCGCTCTCGTCATTGTACATTTATGTTTGCGGACATTTGGCATTGCTACATAAGGTACTTATATAAGGTGGTCCCTTATTGACCAAGCGCTCCCACCAACATGTGATTGGTTAGCCGATTTGCGTCATGGTCAATGACGTTTAATGTTTTGATGTTTAATTTACGTCATATTTAGCGGAATTAACAGCTCTTATCATCATACATCATCATGAATCATCTCATACTGGCCAATCAGAATCCCTGTTCATGTGATTGGTTAGCTGATTTGCTCGTTTACATATGACGTAAGTTTTCCCTTCAATGTCAATGGTGTTCAATGTTTTGATGTTTTGATGAGGTCATATTTAGAGGAATTCTGACGTCATTTCTTCTTTCATTGTCAATGTCAAATCTTGAGACGTGTGGGGACAAAAGCTGTTTATAGAAGGGGCTAGCGTCGCTTAAAAACATGTTTTGTTTTTTGTTTGTTTTTGAGTGGTGCAAACCACTCCTACAACTGGCTTTGTACCTGTGTTTGTTCGTACCAAAAAAACGAGCATGGTTGCTATGGTTAGCAACCAAAAAAACGAGCATGGTTGCTATGGTTAGTATGTGACGTCACTGACATCACAGATATCACGTCAGAGTGAATCAATCTCTATATAATCAATCTGTATAGTTATTCCTCAACAGATGTTAGGCATAGTGGCAAAAGATCAGATTGGAGATATTTCACTTTAGAAGACGATATGGAAAAATAAAAAGACCCTGAATTACATAGAAATACCTTAGGGACATGTAGAGGAATAGATACAAATACCTTATATCATTTGTTACAGTAACTATAACAATAAATGTGTAGTTGCACCACTCAGTTCACACAGGTGTGATTTTTTCATTTCCTGAAGGTTTCTTGTCTGACAGGAGACAGCATGTGTATATGAGCTCAGTGCTTAAAGCCAAAATAAATACGAAGACTGAATTATTTTTTTTGCAAATCTGCACTGATCTCATTAAATGACCCCTATGAAATCCTCAGGACTGAAATCAGTCCCCAGGACTGAGAACTTTAAGCCCAGAGCTGTTTGAACTTGTAAGATGTGTGTCACTGATTGATTCCCCCGAATAAGGAACAAAGTGTGTCCCTCGTCAGTTCAACAAGGGACAGTATAGCCTATTATTGAACTGTATTTTAGTGTCCAGATAAGGGACGATGATGCATTATTTCAAGGGACGGTATGACAGCCCAGCTAGTTGGGACTGTGTTATCCATGGCTGCCTAAAATATTATTGCAACAACATTGTGCAGAAACGCCAGAGGCCAAAATAATGTTGCACACTTTCTCTGTCGAGTACAGCAGAGTCCCCCTGCTGTTCAGAGCAGCCTGCCCGACGCCGGAGGTTTGTGTGAGTAATTTGGGGCACGGTGGAACCTGCACTCCTGCAGTGTTTTCCGGTGGGGCTTTAACGGGGAATTCTGTAAGGGAATTACCTCTGTCACCCGGTGCGACGAGTCACACAAAATAGTCGGAATGATTGGATTTAGAAAATGACTCCGTTCCTGCAGTGAGCCCTAGTTCTCCGGGGACGGGGAGAGTTGTGTGTGTCCCTGTGTCACCACTTAAATCCAATTTAAATCCAAGCTATTAGTGAAGATGGACAATCTACAAGCATCACAGCTTAATGTAGAGCTTTTGTGTGTATGAAATTATTTTGGAAAATGTCATGTTTTCGTGCTGTTTCTGGGCAGTAAGACACAGCTTCATTCTTAAAGCTCTCTCACCCTCTCTTTCTCTCTCTCTAGAGTTAATCATTTTTCTGCGCGCGTGCATGCGTGGTGTGCGTGCGTGCGTGCGTGCGTGCGTGCGTGCGTGCGTGCGTGCCGTGCGTGCGTGCGTGCTCTGACTTCAGTCAAGTTATTGAGGTCTCGCAGAATAACCTTAGATATAGATCTTTGAACCTGAGCGATGCAGGCCTCTTCATCTTCAGAGTACCGTATGTCTCACAAGCAAGTCCTCTGTTCTGATGTCCACCTGCTCTCATGGTGTTCTCTGGAGCTTTGTCCACGTGATCTCATGGTGTTCTCATCTGTTCTGATGTCCACGTGCTCTCATGGTGTTCTCTGTTCTGATGTCCACGTGCTCTTATGGTGTTCTCTGTTCTGATGTCCACGTGCTCTTATGGTGTTCTCTGTTCTGATGTCCACGTGCTCTTATGGTGTTCTCTGTTCTGATGTCCACGTGCTCTTATGGTGTTCTCTGTTCTGATGTCCACGTGCTCTTATGGTGTTCTCTGTTCTGATGTCCACATGCTCTTATGGTGTTCTCTGTTCTGATGTCCACGTGCTCTTATGGTGTTCTCTGGAGCTTTGTTCTGATGTCCACGTGCTCTTATGGTGTTCTCTGTTCTGATGTCCACGTGCTCTTATGGTGTTCTCTGTTCTGATGTCCACGTGCTCTTATGGTGTTCTCTGGAGCTTTGTTCTGATGTCCACGTGCTCTTATGGTGTTCTCTGGAGCTTTGTTCTGATGTCCACGTGCTCTTATGGTGTTCTCTGGAGCTTTGTTCTGATGTCCACGTGCTCTTATGGTGTTCTCTGTTCTGATGTCCACGTGCTCTTATGGTGTTCTCTGTTCTGATGTCCACGTGCTCTTATGGTGTTCTCTGTTCTGATGTCCACGTGCTCTTATGGTGTTCTCTGTTCTGATGTCCACGTGCTCTTATGGTGTTCTCTGGAGCTTTGTTCTGATGTCCACGTGCTCTTATGGTGTTCTCTGTTCTGATGTCCACGTGCTCTTATGGTGTTCTCTGTTCTGATGTCCACGTGCTCTTATGGTGTTCTCTGGAGCTTTGTTCTGATGTCCACGTGCTCTTATGGTGTTCTCTGTTCTGATGTCCACGTGCTCTTATGGTGTTCTCTGTTCTGATGTCCACGTGCTCTTATGGTGTTCTCTGTTCTGATGTCCACGTGCTCTTATGGTGTTCTCTGGAGCTTTGTTCTGATGTCCACGTGCTCTTATGGTGTTCTCTGTTCTGATGTCCACGTGCAGCTCTTATGGTGTTCTCTGTTCTGATGTCCACGTGCAGCTCTTATGGTGTTCTCTGTTCTGATGTCCACGTGCAGCTCTTATGGTGTTCTCTGTTCTGATGTCCACGTGCAGCTCTTATGGTGTTCTCTGTTCTGATGTCCACGTGCTCTTATGGTGTTCTCTGTACTGTTCTGATGTCCACGTGCTCTTATGGTGTTCTCTGTACTGTTCTGATGTCCACGTGCTCTTATGGTGTTCTCTGTACTGTTCTGATGTCCACGTGCTCTTATGGTGTTCTCTGTACTGTTCTGATGTCCACGTGCTCTTATGGTGTTCTCTGGAGCTTTGTTGCTTACACCTGTTCAGCTACTTTGTTCAACAGCTGACTCCTGATTTCCAGACTTCCTAAAACGAATAAGGGCCGATTCATACTCCTATTTTACCGCTGTAGTGCCGAAATGATTTCGGCTCGTCAGACATTTTCAGTAGCACCGAAGAGCCGTCTTTAATAATAATAATAATAATATCTCAAACGTATATAGCGCTTTTCTAAATACCCAAAGACGCTTTAGGACGGTACCCGGCCCGCCCCCCCGAACCTCAAATGACGTCACATTGTAGGCTCTACAGAGCCGAACCGACTTTTATTCGGCTCTAAAATAGGAGTATGAATCGCGATACAGGCCCCAATGTCACATAGTGTAGAGTGTAGAGTGAGATAGCAGAAGTCTGACGTCATTAATAATTAGGAATCAAATGGAACCAATTATCGGTCTCTGCAATGTTGTGTGTGTGTGTGTGGGGGGGGGGGGGGGGGGGGGGCTCTGTATCATTATCCATAGTCACTCATATTTGATTACATCTGTTTCCAGCGGAAATGTAATAATAATAATAATAATAATATCTGGAACTTATATAGCGCTTTTCTAATACCCAAAGACGCTTTACATGTGTGGGGGCCGGCCAATAAAAACAGTACATGGGTTTTCAGAGAAGGCCATGTTGCCCCAGGTTTAGAGCCTGATCTTCTTGGGGATCACAAGGAGGCCGGCGTCACTGGACCTGAGGGAGCGGGATGGTGTGCGTGGCTCGAGGAGAGCGGAGAGGTAGGGGGGAGCCAGGTTGTGCAGTGACTTGTAGGTCGTGGGAAGTACTTTGAATTCAATTCTGTGTTTGATGGGGAGCCAGTGGAGGTCACGGAGGACTGGAGTGATGTGATCTCTGGAGCGGGTGGAGGTGAGCAGGCGGGCGGCTGAGTTTTGGACGTATTGTAGTTTGTTGAGGGTTTTTGCGGTGGTGCCATATGTAACTAATTCATCTGCGTTAACATTGGCGCATTACCTCCGTCAGTTGATTCCTCATATCCATATCAGTCAAACCGACACGATCATTTGTTTACGTTTGGAACACAGTAATTATTTGACACATAGGATTATGTAAATTACGTCAGACTTTGGTGCTCTATTTGATTGTATATTGTGAGGTCACAAGAAGCTCTGGCATTTCCTGGATTAAATATGATGTCAGTATTATGATGTCTGTGATGTCCAGCATCTCCATATTTGGGCAGAGTTTAAGCCCATGCATAAGCCACCTATCCAATTGGCTCTTAATGTTCCATTTGGTTGCACTTATATGTATATGCGGAGACAGCCGCGGTTCTAGACAG